>NW_006159927.1:760307-790017 GCF_000334495.1 Tupaia belangeri chinensis | reverse complement strand
TCAGTCTCATGTACTTAATCTATCTTCTGTTGTGGTCCGATCTTCCTATTTAAATTCTGGAAGATAGCATTCAACTCTGGACTTGTCCCTATCATTAAGTTGGCCATTTTCTTATTGTTTTTGAACTTGTATTTCTGTGTGTCTGTATTTAGTTTTCCCAACATAGCACTCCCTTCAGAACTTCTTGGAGAGCTGATCTGGTGCTGATAAATTTTTTAAGGTTTTGTTTATCTGAGAATGTCCTTGTCTTTTCTTCCCATATGGAGGATAATCTTGCTGGGTAGTGTTCTTGGTTGAAATTGTTTTTCACTTAATATTTTGAATATATTTTCCCATTTCCTTGCTCACATTGTTTCTGATGAGAGTCTGCTGTTAGCCTGATGGGATATCCTTTGTAGGTAACTTGACGACTCTCTCTTGCTAATCTTAGTATCTTGTCTTTGTAGTTTTGGTCAATCTGGCTATAATGTATCTTGGAGAAGGTCTTCTTGGGTTGATTCTATTTGGGATTCTTTGTATTTCTTGGGACTGAATCTTTGAATGCATTTCTAGGTTTGGAAAACTTTCTTCCAGGGTTTCATGGACTAAATTATCAATGCCCTTATTAGTCTCTTCACCTTCTGGGATACCAACTATCTGGATGTTTTGATATTTAATGGTATCTAGTATTTCTTGTATATTTTTTTCATTTTGGGGTCTACCTTCTCAGTCTTCATGGTGGATTTTTTTTTCTAGGCCAGTGATTCTGCCTACTACATCTGAGATTCAGTCTTCTGTATGATCTAGTCTGCTTTTAATACTTTCAATGGAGGATTTGATTTTCTGCATTACAGCTTTCATCTCTAACTGTTCTGTTCGATTCTTTTTTATGATGTGTATTTCTTCTTTCAGATCATGCAAGAACTTCGTCTCCTGGAACTCATTGGCTATTTTATCCTATGTCTTCTGAAGTTCATTGTCTCTCTTCTCTTACATCTCTGCTAGTTTTGTCACTATGAATATTCTAAATTCTTTATCAGACATTTCTGCGAGTTCCAATGTATTGTCTGTGGATGAACAGGAGTTATCCTTTTCTCTTAGGGAAGAGGTATTTTCTTTGTTTTTCATATTTCTTGTGCCCTATGGCAATTTTTGGTCATCTGATGGGTTATACATTTCTTCCTAATTTCTTGAAGTTCAATCTGAGTATTCAGAGGCATACAGGAGGGGGTGATCTGCAGTCTCTCTGTCATTCTGTTTTTCTCCCTTCATGTGGCAGATTCAGTGAGATCTGAGGGATATTCTGATCCTAATAGTATTCACATATTTGGCTATGTTCACTTAGACCTGTCTAGACACTCAGTGCATGGAGGCTGAGCAGCAAAGTGATGAAAGTAGGAGAAAAAGGAAAAGAAAAAAGAGAAAGAGAAAAAAAAGAAGACAAAACAATTTAAAAATTTTATATTTTTAAAGAAAGCAAAAAATGAAAACTGCATGGTGTGCAAGCATGTCGCATGAAAGAATTGTTCACAGATCATATTCATTAGGCACCTCAGAAAGGCTGTGTTTTTACCTCTCATAAATGGGAGGAGGAAAAGACAAGCATTAGTAAGATAAAGGATGGTCTGAGAGCCAATGAAATACTTTATTTAAAAAATAAAAAAAATTAAAAATAGGGGACCAGCAGTTAGTGTAATGGCTATGTCGCTGGACTCCCATGTCGTCAACCGCGGTTCATATCCCGGACCCAGTGGCTTAAAACTCACGCTGGGCGCGTGTGTGTGCGTGCCCAAGATCCCGAGAGGAGAATGGAGAAGGGATTGCGGTGTGGCCATCCCCTGTGGGGGACGATTTCTCGCTTTCTATCTCTCTGTCTCTCTCTGTCTGTCTGGCAAGCTCACGTGCCCTATAGCAAAAACCTCTCCGAAAATAAAATTAAAAATTAAAAAAAAAATTAAATGACAGAGAGAGACAGAGAGGATACTCTTGAATGGGGTCTGGAAGATACAAGTCTCAGCAGAAAATCTTCAGTCTTAGTCCCTGAAAATAATTTTTCACAGCTCAAATTCAGTAAGCATCTCAGAAGGCCTTCGTTTTTGCCTCTCCACTCTAGAATGGGGTCTGGAGGGTGAAGTCTCAGCAGAAAATCTTCAGTCTTAGTCCCTACAAGGAATTGTTCACAGCTCAAATTCCCATTTATTTATTTATTTATTTATTTATTTATTTGTTTGTTTGTTTTTGCCATAGGGCATGTGTGCTTGCCAGACAGACAGAGAGAGACAGAGAGACAGAAAGTGAGAGATCACCCCCAGGGGGGATGACCACACTGCAATCACTTTTCCTCCATTCTCCTCTTGGAATCTTGGGCATGCACACACACACACCCGGCGTGAGTTTAAGCCACCGGGTCCGGGACTTGAACCGTGGTCGACTACATGGGAGTCCAGCAATGTAGCCATTACGCCAACTGCTGGTCCCCCCTTTTATTTTTTAAGAGTTTTTTGCATTAGGGCATGTGTGCTTGCCAGAGAGAAAGAGAGAGGGGGAAGGAAAGTGAGAGGGAAAGTGAGAATTCAGCCCTGGGGGCATGGCCATGCCACAATCCCTTCTACTCCATTCTTCTTCTAGGATCTTGGGCATGCATGCACACACACCCAGTGTGTTTCAAGCCACCAGGTCTGGGACTTGAACTGAGGTTGGCCATGTGGGAGTCCAGCAATGTAACCACTATCCATCTGCTCACCATGGACAATTCTTCTTGACAAAACTTTGACATCCTGAGATAACTTACTGTCTTAGTCAAGGCAGGCGAACTGTTCTTATGAGCAGCTTTAAAAATCTCAGTGGCTTAGCACAGAATTTTATTTCTCTCTCATATAATGCATTGTAGGTGTTTGGTTGGCCACCTTCATGTGGACATCCAAAGGCACAGACTTCTCTATTGTAATGTTAACATCCTCTTGATCATGGGGTAGCCCACTGAATCCTTTAAATTCTGCTGGAAGTCAAGAGGAGAGAACAAGGATTGCATATGCAATGCTTTTTATGAACCAGGATAGGAAGTATCCAACTTCACTTTACACACATTTCCTTGGCTAGGACTCAGTCACATGGCCATGCATAACTACAGAAGAGGTGGGGAATGTCATCTAGCTGTGTGCCCAGAGGAAATGGATTTTGTTGAACAAATAAAAGTCACTCGCACACTAATAAAATAACCTGACTATTCTGGCTTACAAACTCTTAGGTGATTGATTTCATGTTTCCTGTCTCGACTGCCTAGGAACCAGGGCAATAAATGTCTTTGGTCGAGCCTTGAAATGGATACTTTGGGTAAAACAAAATGTATGTGAGAAAGAAGAAAACAAGGCTCCATCCCACTGAAACATCTGGCAATCTTTCTGCAGTGGATGCAGTCATGTGCCATTCAGATTCCTTCATCTAAACAGAGGCACTCGTTCCCCAAGCTATTGAAGTGTAGTTGGTGGTTAACATCAGGAATTGTTCTCAGATGAAGATACACCTCTCACCCAAGGTAACAAGAGATGTTCTCCTTCCAGGACATCTCCAAGATCATGACCTGATGACATGAGTATAAAGACCTAATTGCCTTGCCTTGAGGTGGATCAAGGAGGTTGATGACAGCTTCAGAGAGTCTGAGATTAACTGAGATCTTTGTCATGATTGCATCACAATCAACCCATCCTTCTGCATAACTACTTTCTGTACTCTCCAACAGATATGGTCCTGAAGATACTCTTACTCAACTTTCTCTGGACCAACTCTATCTCAGAGCCTGTTTCCCTAGAAACTCAGCCTAAAACAATTAGGTCCAAGAAGGACTTAAAGAAGCAGACTCCAAACTGGGGTTTGGGGGGCTGAGTCACCTGTTAGATAGCTGACAGTGAGAACACCACTACAGGTTGTAGATTGTCATCTGCTAACTAGCTGACAATAGGTAAAAAAGGTGGAGCAGAGATTACCTCCCAAAATTCTCTAGTAGTGCAAAGATTGCAACTTTCACCAACGGTGAGTAGGGGTAGGAAATGGCGGAAGAAAATGTACTGGAAGGGACACTATCTGAGGCCTTTGATGTGTGAGAGAAGGAGTAATTACAAGGACTATGGAATTATATGACTCTTGTTTTGATAATCCATGCACTGGAAAAAGTGAATAACTGAGGGTGTTTGCAATAAATAAAAGACTAAATTGAAAGCCATATGGTGTCTTTGGCTGCATATAAAACACATCTTTCTTCTTTGCAGTCAAAGGAGTAAAATGCAGTAAAAAGCTAAGAAGTAGGTCCCATATTTAATTATCAGAGTACCAAGGTCCAGGGGTGGTTGAATTTTCCAACCGTGACAAATCTGCTATACAAGGGTCAGAGCCAGAAAGAAATGGGGCCTTCAGATAGGGGACGCATTTGGAGTGACACATTCAAAAGTCTTGAATCCACAGATTCACTCCTCCTATTAAAAGGTAGCACCTTCTTGGTACCTTTATCTGTTTTAATCACCTTGGGCTTTCATAACAAACACCATAGACTAGGTGGCTTAAATAACAGAAATTATTGCTCACTGTTCTGGAAGTTGAAAATCCAAGATCAAAATGGCAGCATGGTCAGGTTCTGTTGAGGGCCTCTTCCTGGTTGCTGTCTCACTGTGTCCAGAAGGAGGAAGAGAAAAAGGGAGAGGGAGAGACCACCAGTTTATGGTAGCCCTCTTATCCATGTTTAGGTTTCAATTCTCATGGCCAATCAAAGTCCGAAGATATTAAGTCAAAAATTCCAGAAATAAACAATTTGTAAGTTTTAAATTGCATGTGATTCCAATTATTATTGTAAAGATTCTATTTTATTATTAGTTATTGTCATTAATCTCTTTAAATTTTTTTATAAATTCAATCACTGTATATCATTACAGCTTGCAAAATGAATTTTCCCAGTATGAATACACTGTATATTAATCTCTTACTATGCCCAATTTGTAAATTAAATTTTATCATTGGTATGTCTACATAGGAAAAAACATAGTATATATAGAGAGTTCAGTGCTTTGTATGGTTTCAGGCATCCATTGAGGGTCTTGGAATATATCCCCTACAGAGAAAGGGGTATGTCTGTATCAGACTAGGGGCCTACTCTTGTGACCTCACTTAACCTTAATTAGTACCTAACAGCTCTGTCTCCAAATACAGTCATATTCAGGGTTAGAGCTTCAATACATGAATTTTAAGGAGATACAATTCCATCCAAAGTCACCTTCTTCCTTGATGACTATCTAGAGGCTCCTGCTCTTCATGAAAACACACACAGCCATTTTCAGGATCTTTGTTCACCTTACCACCTTGCCTCCAGACAAATGCCAGTACTAGGGTTAAGTTACAAAGGAAAGGAAAGTTAGCAAAGGAAGCCCTGGGTCTGCTAAGACAGGATCGACATATATCCTCAATGAACTGCTGGAGCTTGCTAACACATCCCAGCAGGAGAAAGGAAAGTATGTGCAAGACTGAATACTGAAGGTTCTGGATCAAAGGAACAGTTGGATAAGGAAGAACTTATCCATATGGGCACGCAAAAGATAGTAACACACTGTTGGGTGGCTCTTAGAAGCATGGATAAAACGATGGTCCAAATTAAGTAAAAATGGCAGAAATTTCTACTGCCATTCTGAATGAAGGGATCAAAAGGCTTGGGTGGGGGGTTGGCAAGCTAGAATGGATATGCTACATAAAGCCAAAAAATTCCATCAGCCAAATATGTTCTGCAGGACCAGAAGATAACTAATTACTAAGTAATAAGGACTGCACTGGTGAGAAGGGCATGAATGTTATTGGGAAGTTCAGTGCGGGCTGACCTCCATAGCCCAGGGTAATGATGGAAAATGCTATTTCAGAACTGTACTCCTTGATAGCGGTCAAGCTGATAAAATCTCTAGACAACAGAGGTGAGGTGGCAGTGCTCAACTCTCAGAAACAAGGTGGATGCAATTATTGTAATAAGTGGCAAGGTCAGAGCAGCAGCCATAGGGGCTTGATCCTCAGAGCACTATGGAGATGATTAATAGAACCCAGCAATCCTGTGAGTGAGATAGATAGACAGCCAGCAACAATGTTACTCAACCTATACAACCCAAAGAAACCAAGAGTGGATGATTAGGAAGCTGAGAGCAGTTGTCCCAATAAAAATTATAGTCCACAGAACAAATTTTCATCTGACTAGTTTTTAGATCCATAACCTATTTAAAGAGGAGCCAGATACACAGAAAGAAGAATTCTGTAATGCTATGGCAAGTGTATATGGAAATAATTCACCCAGTGTTTCTGTAAACAGATCTATGATCATTTAACAGAATGCTGAGGAAATAGGACGATCCAAACATTGGATCTAGACACAAGGTTAGAGCTAGAGACTCAAATTACAACCAGTACTAAGGTGGAGGTACCTGGGGACCAGGCATTAAGCAGAGTCCCAACCTAAGTCTAGATAATATTGGGTTCCTGGGTCCATCGTCCAACCCAGGGGTCATTTCCCTAGGTCTCAAATGTATAATGGAAACTGACATGTCTGGTGATTAGTAGAACTACTGCACTGGGTCTCAGGCTTGTATGATAAGAGAGTATAAAGGCCAAGGGGAAACCTCTGAAACTGTCTTACACTTTAACCTCAAAAATGGTGAATCAAAACAATATCACAAAGCGAATGTCAGAAATTAGTGCCACCTTTAAAGTCTAAAGGATGCAGGTGCGGTAGTCCTTATCACATTCTGATTCACAGGTCTGGCTCCTGTAAAAGCCAGACAGATCCTGGAGTATAAAAATACTCAACCAGCTCAACCAGGCAGTGATCTCAGTTGTAGCAGTTGTAACAGATGTGGCATCTTTGCCAAGACAGTTTAGCCCAGTTTCAAATACATAGCATGGGGCTATGTATTTGCTCAGTGACTATACTCTTCTGCATCCTGTTACTTATGGGATCAGAAACTTAGGATCAGAAATAGTTCTCATTCTCTTGGGGTAGAGAGTAGCATACATTTACTACCCAGTGCTATGCCAATGTTACCACATTCTGTTATAACCAAGTCTAAAAGGATCTGGATCACCAGGCATCCAGAAGAATATAGTCACCACTATATTGATAACATCATGTTGATAATATCAGGTGAGCAAGAAGTGGTAAATATATTGGAGGCATATGCACACAAGAAGGTGAAAAATGAACCCTACAAAAATTCAGGATGTATAATATCAGAAAAGTTTTAGGGGCTTAGAAATTTGAAGGATTCTGGAACATCTCACCCGGCTAAGGAAAAAAACACTACACCTTTCACTTCCTACCATGTAGAAGAAAGCACAAATCCTGGTTGGTGCCTTTGCATCCTGGAGGCAGCCACACTGGAAGTGCTTCTACGACTCATTAATCAGGTAACATGTAAGGCTACTACCTCTGAGGAAAGCCAAGAGCAAGATAGGGCTCTTCAGCAGTTACAGGCTGAGTGCAAGCAGCTCTGCCACTTGGGCCACACAATCCAGCTGACCCTAAAGAATTACAGGGGTTGGTAGTGGTTCCCAGGATTCCATTTGTCATTTATGTCAAGTTTATCAACCTCTAGAGTTCTAGAGCCAAGGAAAGATAGCTTCACTAGAGAATTATACATTATCATAAAAACCTACTTCTAGTACACTATAGGCCTCTGGTTGAGATGAAGCTTCTGACCATGGGATATAAAGTGAGCATGTGGCCAGGACTAATTGTGAACTGGATTTTCAGACCCACTAAGCTGTAAGCTGTTGATAAGGGTATAACAGCCCAATCTCTTACCTTGAGCAGACTCAGGAGCAATTCATCATAGAATTGATGTGGAATATCCTGCCATGACCAGGGAAAGGGGTGTAAGCAGACTACATAGCAGTGACTGTCAGTGACTTCCTTAGCTCATACATGTGGCCACACAAGAAGTTCCTCCTTGTGTTGGGGTGAGTCAAAATGAGTCAAAAATGAACTTCCGCAAAAGTATGGTCCCATTTATGGGGGTTCACATGAGATAAAAATGAAGGGGAGATATTCCAAGTTAGTACAATGTTCCCATTACATGGGATTATCTACATTAAATGGGAAGAGAAATGACTTGAATTAAGACTGAATTAAGTCATGATGTATTTTTTTCTATGCAAAAATGCATTATGACTTTTCTGACAACCCAATATATGCTGACTCATGGACACTGGCAAATGGCTGAGTCAGAGATCTTTAGGAGAAAAAATGAAAGATTAGAGTCAGGGAAGTTGAGGTACGAGGGCATGCTTGTGTGCATATTTCAGTATGAAGTGTGATTTCTGCATCTCATGTTAATGCTCTTTAAACAGCATCTACCATGGATGGGCCACTGAACAACCAAGTAAACAGAAGGACTTGCCCTCAATGGTTGACCTCACTGACCTCTGCCATCAGCTGCCCAAGTGCTGACACAGTAAGCCCATGAGCCACCATGCCAGGGACTAAGGCTATGCATGGGTGCTGGTCTCCCATTCACCAATGCTGATCTTGCTACTGTCACTGCCAAATGTCAGTCTTCCAGCAACCAAGGCCAAAACTGAGTCCTTAGTAAGGCACCAACCCTAGAAGAGACCAACTGTCTACCCATGGTGTTAATCATGGATTGGATCTGGGGACTAAGAAGAGGACGCAGGAATGGCCCCACTTGTTATAGCCTCCAGTGACCCTTTTGGGAAATTTGTGCCTCCTGTCCTCATGACTCTGGCCTTTGTGGGGTGGAGGTCCTAGATTTAAGAAGTGGAATGAATACTTCCACTGGGTGACACACAGCCTGTGGCCGAGTCAAGTCTAATGTTGACTGTATCTTAATCACTTTACACTTCTCAAGATAAGAGACAAGTGGTCAAGGGAGGTCATCCTGGCTGAGATAATGACTTGGATCTTCAGGTGGAAGTTAGGTTGATAAAGGACAGGAGGTCAGGTTCATACAGGGACAGAAAAGAATACATTTGGCAATCTGGCAATCTCTAGAATGTCCCTGTTACTGCCTTTTCCAAATGTGATGGTAAATAAACAACTACAGAATCTTTAACCTGGTTAGGGTATGAGACCCCTCAGAGATGAGTCACCTAGGCCAGCAGAAACAACTAAATCAAGGATAAGAGCAATCTAGAATAGACAAAGAAGAGAGCCACTAGGTATCAATTGTGGTGAATGGACCAAGCAGATTCTTGGAGAAGTTGTTCCCAGAATTTACTATACAAGGAAAGCAGATTTGAATGATGCGAGGCATGATCTCACACCACTGGCTCTGTGGTGCATGGCCAGATGTTTTCTTCTGAACTGAGGCATTCACTCTCCAACTGCTGAGAGTTTTGAAGTCTGATGGATATCAGCTGAGTCTCTCTCCAGGAATCACTTTCAGCTGAATGGAGTCACATTGTCCAATATCACACATCACATAGGGTGGGAGAAGGAAGGTGCAGCCTGTATCCAGTGACCTGTTGATAAGGGTGTAATAGCCCAGCCTCTTACTTTTAGGTAGGACCACATTGAAGGACCACACTATTCAAAGCTACAGGTAGGAAGTCCACAACTTCCTCTGCCTAACTTGCTGCTGTCACTCCCCTACAGGTGCTGATCATAAAGACACTCCCCAGTCAACTTCCTGCATGAACATTTCTGTCAGCAGTCCAATTGCCAGGGAACCAGACCCAGAGCAGTTTCTGCCATTGTCTGTTCTGCAAATTCCACTTTGAAGTCAAGGAGTGGGAGTCTTATTATCAGGGGAGACTGGAGAACCCCCTGCTACAATGATATTTTCCCTTCACTGTTGTGAGTGGCCCCTTCTCTTCTTGTGAGTTTGCCTGCTAGCCTAGAAGATGAAGGCATTCTTGAAAATCTTGGCACAGAGGATATCCCTTGGCTCCTTCTCTTAGGGTCTAATATCAGCTGAACAGAAAAATAGAAAATTCCACAAGTCCAACATATCAACTGAGGAAAAGTGGAAGGCAAATTTTCTTTTTTTAATAATTATTTTATTTAACTTTATTTATTCATTTATTTCATTTTTAATTTAACCAGAGAGGGACAGAGAAAGAGAGAGAGAGAGAAAATGAGAAAGCAAGTCGCCAGGTCTGGGACTCGAACTGTTGTTGGCCATATGAGAGTCCAGCACCCTTAACCACCACACCACCTGCCAGACTCAGGAAGGCAAATTTTCTAAGCAATAACTAAATAAATAAATGAAAAGGGAATTGTATATTATTATTCAGAGGCTCTGCCAGAAAAATTATAATAAACTAATTTGGGAGTTAGGGGAAATAATAGAGAAGCAACTGGTAACCAAACCAGGGCTTTGATTTACCCCAGGCCAGACTCCTTCACATTCCAGTTCCAGTGGAAGATCTCATTATATTCAAACATTTATTTTTGCTAAAGGGTGCAAGAGCTCACCGGAGAGAGACAGAGAGAGGGAGAAGAGAAAGCATTCCATGGGGAATGTTCACACTGTAATCTCTTTTCTTCCATTTCTCTCTCCTTTTAGGATTTTGGGCACACATGCGTACATGCCTGTCATGTTTCTCAAGTCACTTAGGTCTGGGACTTGAGCCAAGGGGTCAGCCATGTGATATCTAGCTGCCTCAACCACCAGGCCATAGAGCCAGCCTGTTATTTTGTTTTATAATTCAGGATTCTCTCTAGTAAGGGATTATTACTATTTTTATTATTTTTAAAAGAATAATTTTATTTATTTGCTATTATTATTTTACATTTGACCAGAGAGAGAAAGAGAGATAAGGAAAAACACTAGGTCCAGGAGTCGAACTGCGGTTGGCCATGTGGGAGTCCAGCGCCTTAACCACGACACCACTTGCCAGCCCCAATTTTATTATTTTTTTAATATATTCAGTCACTGAATATCATTATATCATGTAAAATTAATTTTCCCAGCATGAGTACACTATTTATTAGTCTAGTCAAAGATAGTATTATACACACTATCATCAACAGATAATTTCTGACATTGATAAGATCATATATCTAAAAACTGAGACACCAAGGTGAGCAATAGCCTTGTGCTGAAAATACTTCTTCTCAGAGCTTCAGCTTCACATTTGGGATTGCCCTTCACTATGTCCTGAGAGGTTTGAGGATCTTTCTGGTCACTGGGCATGGAAAATACATTCTTACCATAGTGACTCTTGGTAAATCTTTAAAATTAAAGGTAGAACAAGCTGAATAGGGCTGCCTACAGTGCAGACATTAAGCACAGTGCATTAGAAGTCAAATCCCACACAGTCGACCATGGTTCAAGTCCAGGCCCTGGCAGTTTGAAACACATGCTGGGCACATGAATGTACATATCCAAAATACTGATGGGATGGAGGATGAAGGATGGCAGCATGACATGTCCCATGGCAGGGATTGGGGTGTGCTTTCTCTCTCTTCCTTACTCTTCCTGGCAAGGGCATGTACCCTCTGGCAATTAAAGAAAAGAAAGAGGCGAGCAGAACCACCAACCTTGCAGCTCAATATTCTCTTTAGAACCTGGCTCCCGGTAACTGTCTCTGGATTTTACATTGGTCTAACCTTACGAAGACAGAGGAATGAAGCTCTCATGTATTCTCCCTGTATAATCTGGAACATTGATTATGAAGAGTCCGCCCCGCTTTCCAGCACAAGTTAGGCCCTACCTGGTTCTCTAAGATCCCTTGCAGTGTAATTAGGCAGGCAAGTACCTTTGTCTTCATTTTATTTATGTTTTAATTTAAAATTTTAATATGAAAGGGAAAGCATTGTCTCATGTAACTGAGAAGTCCAGATCACTGGCTGCAACCAGGTACTCAAGTGACACCTTTAGGAATTCACTTCTATAGGTCTCTCGCCTTTGCTTGGCTCTGTGCTCGCTTTATTCCTCAGCAAGCTTTCTCCACATAGAGACAAAATGGCCCCTAGCAGCCCATGGGTTGCATGGTCCATAGTGTTTACAGCTGCCTACTCTCTCCTGCTACTACACACGCTTCCTGGTTCCTAGTCTCTGTCTCCTTTTGAATAACTACCATTTTACTGTTTCCCATCCCGTATCTCACCTTTTACCTTGACCTCATGGCATATCCCCAGTGGCCCTCAGACTGTGTCAGACAGGTCCCCGGGTCTCTGTTTAATTTGGTTCACATGTTTTGTGTTGGATAAATGGGAAATGAATGATTAAAGGTCCTACTTGCAGGGGAAATTTCACTTCGTTCTTTCCTGTGTTTACTCAAAGCAGGGAGAAATCCATATTCTCATACAGCATTATTTGAAGTGGGAATGGAAGGCAGAAGGATGGATTTTGAAGATGTGATGAGGTAGATGGTATTACCTGGGTGCTGCCCTGGTCTTTGCTCTTCCAGTGGTATGCCCTTTCCTATCTGAAAGTCATCATTGTCTGCTGGCTGGAAGATCAATGGGTGACATTGTGCAGGATTGGTATTTATTTAAGAGAAATCTCCCCGACTGACCCAATTCCTGTAATGCATTAAAAAAAAACCCGACAGAAGTAATATTTTTGTTCTTGTTTCACTTTCATTCATCTTATTTGATCAGGGCTGAGCAAAACTGACATCTCATCAAACTCCAAAGTGTGTTTCAGCACCAGGTTCATCGGAGGGTGGCATTTAAAACACAGACATTGCAGGAACAAATGTATTTGCCAATCCCGTCCAGCAATGTAAACCTGACCTTTCTCCTGTAGATTTATTGACACGGGCCTGTTTTGTATCATATTTCATTATTGTGCGTGGAAGGATTGAAAGTTCTTCTCTTGGAAAACAACTCAGTTGGGGCTAGAGTGGCCAATATGCCTTCCCTTCACAGGGAGGAAGAGGGAATTTGAGAGTCAGGTACTGGCAGGATTAACACAATTCCTCAAAGAGTGTCTTTAATGAAAAAGACTGGCAATATGGGCTGGGACCACATTTCTATTTGGCCTGTGGTGGGAGCAGAGGAATGACACCCAAGGTCACTGTCACTTACTTGTGGTTACATCACAGTTTCCTTGCATCTGGGATCCCCAGGAGGTGCCCCCTCCCACCCAATGCAGAAATCCATCTCTGATCCATGCTTGCTCAGTCTGTGCTATGGCACACTTAGTGTTAGAAACCTACCATTTCGCTAAGCCAAAGAGTTATTATCCACCTGTGTGTTATTATGACAAAACATGAGTCTAGAGACTTCCTTAGCCACTGGGCATACAGTAGTAAACAGGAGAAGCAAGGTCCCTGGTTTAGGGAGTTTCAATTCTGTGGGGAAAGCTAGTCTATAAGTTAATAAAGAAGTATACAATGTAAATATGAATATTGTGGGAAGCGAAGAGTGTTCTTTATTGTGTACGACAGGTCAAGGTAACAGAGAATGCCTACACAGTAATGGGGAGGTGATGGGTGCTGTTTTATCTAGATTTATTTTTTTAAAGAGAGAGAGATTTTTGCTATAGAGTGTGTGAGCTTGCCAGAGAGACAGAGATACACAAAGTGAGAAAACATCCCCCAGGGAGGATGGCCATGCCAAAATCCTTATCTTTCATTTTCTCTTGGGATTTTGGACATGCCCATTCACATGTGCCCAGTATGAATCGCAAGCTGCCTGGTCCGGGACTTGAGCCATGGTCAACCATTTGGGAGTCTAGTGACATAACAATTATGCCATCCACTGGTCCCTTTATCTAGATCCTTTTTTTTTTTTTGAGAGGTTTTTGCCTTAGGGTGCGCTCACTAGAAAGACAGAGAGAGACAGAGACAGAGAGTGAGAAATCACCTCCCAGGGGGGATGGCCATGCCGCAATCCCTTCTCCTCCATTTTCCTCTCGGGATCTGGGGCACACACGCACATGCACCCGACGTGAGTTTAAACCACCGGATCCAGGACTCAAACCGTGGTCGACTACTTGGAGTCCAGTGACATAACCATTATGCTATCCACTGGTCCCTTTATCTAGATTCTTTAAGGACACTCCTGGGTCTTCGATCAGAGATCTGAATAATGAGGTGAACTCATGACATGGAAGCAAGACCGGAGACTTACAGATATAACATACTGCAAGTACAAAGGTAGAAATGTGTTCAGCATTTTTAAGAAGCAAAGAGAAAGCTATCATGGTCAGTCCTTCAGGAGTTAAGAAGGTTCTGAGATGAACCCAAAAAGTGAGCAGGGGCAAACCAGGCAAGTTCACCTTATGAGAGTTAAAAGTCCACAGTAGGGAGCTGTTGCAGGTTATAAAGCAGGAAAGACCATTTCACTTTTAAGTGGTCACTCTGGTGGGCAGGGGCTGAGTTGTAAGGGGGAGGGCAAGTGAGTACTAACAAACCAGTCATGTGGCTTTTGGAGCCAGGCCTAGCGAGAGGTGGCAATGCTTGACCTCATCCAACCTATGGAGCCCAAATTCATGTCTGTGTAAATCAGTTCTGCCCTCCCCCCTCCACCACCACACATGGAAATAGAGAGAATCCAGACTTTTTCCACCACTTCAGGTACTTAAGGATAGCACTTATGATTCCCTCTTATCTTTTTTCCTTTGAGTAAAGCAATGCCATTTCTTCCAACTCTTCTTCACATGTCAAGATATTAAATCTGTTTTTGGGCTCAGATTCTATTTCTTCATATTAAATATTAACATAGAGGTCGACATATAGTAAAACAACTCATATGTGGATTGCCCTTTCATTTCCATTCTCTGTCCTAGGGAGTCCCCTTCCACCCACTGCCAGCCCATGTGGGTGGGGCAGAGTAGAGGCCACGCCCAGCTCTGGAGCAGAGTGCAAAACCTGTCATCCCATCTATAAATGATCCAGAAAGGATCACATGATTCAATCTGAACCAATGGAGTCTGGTTAATAATGCCAGGCTAAGATTCTCTTTCTTAGCTAAGTAATTAAAAATACAGCATCATGAGAACTTCCAGCAGTCATCTAAAAACTATGGAAGAAAGGTTTTATCTGAGAACAGTTTTTTCTTTTTTCTATAGGGTACATGTGCTTGCCAGAGAGACAGAGAGAAGGGGGAGGGATGCCAGAGAGACAGAGAGATGGGGAGTTCCCTTTGGGAACTGCCACAATCCCTTTTCCTCCATTCTCTTCTTGAGATCCTGGGCATGCATGCATGTACACACACCTGGTATAAGTTTCAAGGCGCTGAATCTGGATTCAAACTGCGGTTGGCCATGTGGGAGTCCAGCACTTTAACCACCACACCACCCGCTGACCCAGAGTTGGAGCTGAGAAATGGAGAGAGAGATGGAGATGAAAGAGAGAGAGAAGATGAGGCTATGCCATTTGCACATTGGCCCAAACAATATATAAAGTCTAATTCTGGATAATTAAGTTAGTCAATAGGTTTTCCCTTTTTCTGCTTAAGCAGCTGTATCATATTTTTGACACTTGCTTTTGGATTGCAGCATGGCCATCCTCCTTGGGGGGGGGACGGATTTCTCTCTTTCTGTCTCTCTATCTCTCTCTGTCTGTCTGGCGAGCGCATGCGTCCTATAGCAAAAACCTCTCAAAAAAAAAAACAATCCTAACTGACAAACCGGTCAGGAAACAATTGGGCCATCACTTCCTTTAAATGTGTCACAATAGTTCAATCAATGCAGCCTCAAGTTGTCACTATTGTCACAGTTGTAAATGTCTTGTATTGTCTATTGTTTGAGCTTATAGCCAATGAGAGCTCACACTTTTCTCTTCAGCAGTTTCTTTCTCAATTTCTCTTTAATACATCCTCTGAGGGTTTATGTAAAGCCCTTTTATGAATTTAGTATTTATTAGACCTCCCTCTTGCACTTGACATGTATCCATTTTTGCCTGAGAAGCAAACTCCTGAGAACCCAATATTATGACCCATTTGGGGGAAAACAGCAAAGAGAACTAATAAAACCTAACAAAGCTAAGTCTAATCATTCCCAAAAACACCCATTTGGCTCCCTAATGGGCCAAGGGGGAGGGGGCCATGATATCTCAGAGCTTTCGCTTTCCATAATCATTTCTGATGCCTAGAAAACCCTCCATTAAGCTGCCCAACACAGTCATTTTTTTAGGGGCCTCTGAGAATTGTGTCTGTGCTGTGGCTTTTGCAGCTTAACTGGCTCAAGTTGGAAAGCTCGGCTGTTCAGGAATGGGACAAGTGCCTTGAGGAAAGTGGAGCCTGTAGGTCCAGCTCTCGATTCTGATGGCAAAGTCAGGCATCATTGAAAACAAGAAGGAAAACATGGCTTTTCAACTTTACACATGGTTTAGGAGATAGATGGGGATGGCACCAGTAGCCGACTTATAGTGTCCCAGGATGAAGACACAGAAGGTCCCTTTGGGAACTGCTAGCCCATTTGGGGAAACTGAGGACTAGCAAAGGACAAAAATGTTCCCCAAGAGGACCCACTGAGCCAGTGTATGAGCAATCTTAGATTAGTGCCAAGGTCTTCTATCATTTAAGCCACTTTTCTTTCTAATATAAAGGGGCACGGTAGCAGAATAATTAAGAGTTATGGAATCACTTGCTTGTCATATGGGACATCTGTTTCATATTTTGATTACCTGGGGCAGGTGAATTGGACCATTATGTGAACAGGGCTCCTCCCATATTTACACAGGGGATGGTAGAGACAGAAGTCCTACATACAAGACGATGGGTGTGTTCCACTGGCCCAGGACATAGAAGATCAACATTTTAATCTTGATGCCATGACTTTTTGGGCAGCTCAGAACAAATTTCATCACATGTAAGCTTCACTTTGCCCACTCTTTTGTGTCAGGCATGTTCTCTTGCTAGATATTATACACTCCTTTAACCCTTCTAATAATCCTTTGAAGTATTTGCTATTATCACCAATCTAAAGATGAAGAAACTGAGGCACAGGCAAGTTAAGAATTGGTCAAAATGGAGCTGGCTCCAGGACCTAGTGGTTAAAGGAGCTAGATCCTACATGGTCAACTGTAAGGTTCAAATTTTGGCCTTGGAAGTTCAAAAACACTGGGATTGTGTGTGGTGTACCCCAAATCCTTACAGGATGGAGAAATGGAAGAGAGGGTATTGCAACCCTTTGGGGGGGTACTTTCTTCCTCTCTCTGGTGAGTGCATGGGCCCTCTTGCATATACAAGAAGGAGGAGGAGGAGGAGGAGGAGGAGAAAAAGGAGGAGGGGGAGGAGGAGGAGGAGGAGGAAAAGAACTGGCTCAGATTACCCAATTCAAACTCAAGCAATCTGGATCCAGATTTCATTCTTAACCTCTGCACTTATTGCCAAAGGATACTAAAATAAAAGGATAGTAAAATACAATTGGTAAATCAAATATAAATAATAATAAAGCAATGTATCTCTCAGAGACTTCTTTGACAATTTTTAAAAATAATTATTTATTTAATTTAATATATTATTATTTTTTAAATTTGTGATAGGGCCTGTGCCTTCACCAGAGAGAGACAAAGAGAGAGAGGGAAAGTGAGAAAGCAAGTCACCAGGTCCAGGACTTGAACTGTGGTCGGCAAATGGGAGTTCAGAGCCTAAACCACCATGTCACCTGTTGGCCCCGACAATTTAATAAAGATGACAGAACTGTGTTAATCAAATCATGTCTTTTATTTTTTGTATTCTAATGCTTAGACAACGTGTTGTTGACCCTGGAGGAACTGACCCCTCAGGGTTAGCCAATTTCTGGAGATTATAAACAGTTGACTTGAAAACAAGTTTATTTATTTACTTACTTTTTTCTGTATTTATTATAAAGTGCATCTACTAAATATGAGAATGAAAGACAGACAGACAGACAGACATAGACAGATGCTCAGCCTCCATAAAATCTGACCACGCCACTATCTCCTTCCTCCAGTCCTCCAGCCTGTTGGATCCTGGGCATGCCTGGTGTGTTTTGTGCTGACCAGACTGGAGATTTGAACTACAATTGCCATGTGGGATCTGGCTTCTCTTGATCAACACATTACCATGGAGTCAGCCTGAACACGCCTTTTAGATTCAAACCAATTGACCCAGAGTTCATACCCCAAACCACCTGCTTTACCAGGCTTTTATTCTCTGGGTCCCTACCATTTTGTCCTGCTCATTGTAGGGCTATGTATTAGACAAGACAAGTAAGGATAGTCCTGAGTTCTGGAAGCTTCTGAATAATTCTAAACCTGCTAACCCTGTCTTGTCTCTTCCTTCCCGTGGAAAACACAATGAAGGCTCTGGACACAATTTCCCCTCTTCTTCTGCCTCTGGATTGACTCTGCAATTTCCCCATGTGGCCCCCTCCATGACATGGCTTGTCCCCTCCTATTAGGAATATGAGAAACAAACTATCTATTAATGTCAGTAGTCACCTGACTGGTTGGCCTCGTCGTGCCTCAGATTTTCTATTAGTGCCTTAAATTTGAAAATAGTAAGTGAAAGGTCTTTGCACAAATAGTAATGAACAAATATATTACTACCCACTTACCAGGAGGAGTGAAATAATACATATTGAATATATGTTGACCTTACACCTGATATTTTACTAAATATGAAATGCATAATTTCATTTAGTTATTACTATTTTTCATTTGGAAAACTAAGAGTTGTGATACCTACTTTACAGACAGGAAAACTGAGACTGAAAAGGTGAATTTGGCTGAGTCACCTAGTATTAACAGATGGTAGTTTCTAGGCTTGACTCCTGGTTTATTTGATCCTAAAGCTTCTCTCCTCTGCTCCACCCAGTAAAGGACTAGCAAAAGATACTGTAGGGGTTGGCAGGTGGCATAGTGAGTAAGGTATTGGACTGCCACGTGGTTGATTGTGGTTGAAGTGCCAGACTGGGAGCTCGAAACTCACTCTGGGTGCATGTGCATATATGCCCAAAATCCTGAGAGGAGAATGGAGGAGAAAAGATTATGGTGTAGCCATTCTCCTGGGGGGGGAGGGGGTGATTTCTTGCTTTCTGTCTCTCTGTATCCCTAGTGAGTGCATTTGCCCTACAGCAAAAATCTCTCAAAAGAAAAAAAAATAGAAAGAAAAAAGAAGAGATATCATAAATGTCGTTCTAGAAGGATGGGAAAGCAGATACATTTTAAAAGCAATGCCTCTGCTTCTTGCCAGGTTGCCTCCCCTTTTTAGTATCTCAAGGAGATTTTCTCTATGAAGAACTTTTTGTTTCTTACCAGCCTTAGCTTCTTTATTTAGTAATTCATTCTCTAGCTCATTTTCAAAATAGAGGGGAGAGCCTGGCTTTTAAATAACATACACTTTAATTTCACTTTGACCTGGATCAATATTTCTACTTGTTTCAAACAGACAACTTGTCCTATATCCTTTTATCTTCCCTCTCACTGCAATTCCCTTGGCAAAAACAGCTTGTTAGGCTCAGCTCATCCTCCTGGGCCAGGGTCTGGCTGGTAAAGAGGTCACCTCCACATTCCATCCCCCATGACATGGAACTCTATCTGATTGACAATTCTTTTGGTGCAAGAAGACATGCTTGATGAGAATGCTTATAAGTAAGTTAACACAGTCGAGGAGAAAAGGGTATATGCTACCATACAGTAGAAATGGGATGAAGAAATATACTACGGCGGGGACAAGAAGTGTTCAGGTCCTCAGTAAAGGAGGAAGAGCTACCAACAACCTCCGTTCACACAGTAGAGACATAATCCTGAGCACAGAGAAGGTGAAAATATGGACCTGCTCTGCAACCTCTCTGTGGTCTCAGTTGCCATCTCTCCCTTTTGGAGAACCATGTTCAATAGCTCCAGTTCAATGAGTTTGGCACCATCCTCCCAGTGCTAGAGCTGACAAATTGGACTACTGCAGTTTCTTCAGAGTGGGCATGTGACTAAATCAAGTCAATTAAAATCAACCCCGGGATTTTAAATAAAATCACTGGGAAAGAAGTGCCCTTTAAGGGAGGAGGTTCAGTTGGTGGGTAATGGGTATGGGGTTGCTGGTGGCCATATTGGTACTACATGGAAGTAGCCTGCCTGAGAAGAAAGTCAATGAAGAGGAAAAGCAAAGAGGAGATAAGAAGCAATGATTCTGTTAGATTAATTTAAACATCAAGATTTAGTTGAGCCTCTGATTAGATCCCCTTCTTGACTCTCAGCTGTGTGAGCCAATACTGCCCCTTTTATTCTCAAGCTAGTTTGAACTGGATCCTGTTCCTTACAGCCAAAATAGGCTGTACTAGCCTGCTGCTAGTCCCCTCTGCACTATAAGGGAAGACGATGTTTGTTCCGGCTACACTGGTCCTAGTTTCCCTTTGTTGATTGCTCCAGTCTTGTCTCTTGAAACTACCTTAAATAAAAATGTTCTTCTTCACTCCCATTTTGCCTGGATAATGTCTATTCAATCTAGATCTTCGCTCAGACACCATTCCCAGCAGAGCAAGACAGGCACTCCTGTCAAACCTCTATACACCCTTAGTCTTGCCTTCAGAGAGATTAGCACAGTTTATAAACATATAGTTTTTTATATTTTTCTGGTTGTCCACTTCCCCCACTATATTGGCAGTTTCATGAGGACAGAGATTCTGTCTGTTTCATTTCTTGGTAGATTTCCAACACCTAGCATGGTGCCTGAAACACAGCAAGTACTCAGTGCATGTTGAATATACATGAAATAATAATCTTATACTGCTGTGGACACAGCACAATAATGAGAGACAGTGGGCACATTGGAGTGGGACCAAGGGAGGCAGTCCAGTGGGTATCTCATCCCCTTAGTACCAATAGTAAGAAATAGGACCTAGAAGGGTAAGTCCACTGCCATCAAATACCTGAAGGGTGATGGTCTGGATAGAGAGACAGTCTTGTTTCTATTTCCCTACCGGATGGGTCTTTAGACAAAGGAGAGTATTAGGAGACAGGTATAGGTAGTGACTCAATATGAGGAAGGAATGGCTAAGAGTCAAGCTGGGAAGTTTGAAGATAGGTGTTTTATAAAACATTATATACTGACTAAAGTTTCCTAAGGAGAATTTGATCAGATGAGCCTTTTGATATATTTGTAAATCCCAGAATCAAACATAGATTTTAGTCATAGGTTCGTAGTGTCATAGAGATCCAACTTCCTATCCTCTTCCTCCCAATAGCATGACTCAGGTAGTGGTGTTCCAGTGGCGCAGTCCCTGTGTGGTAGAACTCCTTACCTCACATCTAGTCTAAAGTACAGGTCCTGTGAGACTTCTCCCTCATATTTCTCAGTCAGAGTGCTTTTCAGGTAATGTTTGAACTGAGTCTTCAGAGATCTCTGACTGGTCTCTGCATGGTCAACAAGTCGCAGGGTATCACTATTAGCCTCATAGCTAATATTACTCAGAGATAGGATTTCTAATGAGGGATGTTGTTGCTAATAAAGATGGGCCTGGCACACTAGCTAATATCTTGGCTTCCACCAGGCACTCACTGCCTCCACACAGATGACTCCAATGAGATAAATTACTTTTCCACCAACAGAAACATGACTGCAATCAATACAGTGTGTAAATAACACATTTTCAGAAAAAAATACAAATACCAATATTAAATACATTTCTATTGACATAAAGTCAAATTGGTCTGAGGTATGAATGAGTTCAGGCACCCATGCTGGGGTCCTCAGGACAAGAATCCAGAGCCAAGTATCTGCCAATGTCCCAAGCACACATTCACTCCTCTGCCCTGGGTGTAGGCTTCCAGGAAAGCAGATTAAGAATTACACCAAACAATTTTTTTTTTTAAGAAAAATGATCATCTTTTCTTTATTTTAGATTTTTTATTTTTTGCCATAGGATGCATGCACTTGCTGGAAAGTGACAGAGAGAGAGGTGGAGAGTGAGAAATCATACCCCACTGGGGATAGCCACACTCTCAGAATTTTTGGCATGCACACATATGCATGTATTTCAGGCCACCAGGTCCAGAACTTGGATCATGGAGTCAGCCATGAAGGATCCATTCGCCTAAACCACCACACCACCTGCTGGCTTGACTCAGATCTCTTTTTGTTGAAGGTTTGAATCCCCTGCTCTTTTCCCCTTAGGTCATAATGTCTTTCACCAAGCATGTTGCTTCTCTGGGTTTCATCTGTGTCATCTACTAAGAGGGAATAATTTCCCCCAAGGAAGCGCCCTGTAAGTGTGAGTGGGAGGATCTGATGACAAAACTGGAACAGCTTTGGAAATCACAGTGTCCTTAACACATCGGTAATCTTTTTATCTTGGTTGCCATCTTGCTTCCTTCACTCTTTTTATAAAACTGCTGGGGTCTTGTAAAACTCAGGATTACATTATGTCTTATCAGAAACTTCAAAGAGAAGAACAAGGAATATAGTAACAATGTCAACATAATCAAATATTTATTGAACACTCACTATGAATGGATCCCCTATCAAGCATACAGAAATCATCTAATTTATTTCTTGCAACCATTAATACCCCTATTTTATAGATGAATAAGCAGCTGGAGTGGTTTGAAAGGGTGAGCAGGAAGGTCTCTCTGAGTAAACTATTTGAGCCAGGAAGTAAGCCAGAAGTGTAGAGTGAGCCCTTTGGATAGGCATCTGAAAGCTGGAATCCCAGGTAGAGAGTAGAACATGGGCAAAGGCCTGGTATCAGGACTATTCATTGTATTTGAGAAACTCCTGAAGTCCAGTGTGTCTGCCAAAAAGTGGACTAGGGAAGGAGTTGTAGGAGATAAATCAGAAAGGTGGGCAGGGTGAAATTTGGGGGCTCTCTTGTGGCAAGAAGTTTGAGTTTTATTCTACTGTGAATGTTCGGCATGAGAAATAAATAATGGGTCCCATGTGGTTTGTAAATTGCAAAACATTAAACTGGCATGTTTTGCTATTTTATTCATTCATGCACTCATTCATTTCATATTCCCTTCCCCTTGCTAGTCCCTGTCCAGGGAACTTTTTCTAAGGAGCTCAGATTTAAGCTGTTTTTGGATTCCAGACGGACTATTAATAGACCAATCCTGTTCTCCAAAGACTTGTGAACTAAGAACTGATCATGTTGGAGGAACCCAGAATGAGGCATCTCTTCTTCTGATTCCTTTCCAAACTAACAAGGCATTAAAAGACAACCTCCTCCCTGGGATGAGGAAACGTGTAATGGGCCATTGCAAAATGAGCCAGGACCACTCTGAAGATGGACTTGGAGTAGTTCCAGGAAGAAAAGCTCATTTCTAATCACCCAGAGATTTCTTCTTGGAAACTAGTGTAACTTAGAAATAAATTACATAAAATACCAAAGGAAAACTGTGGAACAGTGAATTAACAAACTTGCTAAGCAGAGACCCGAAGATTTTCAGGCCCTAAATCTGGATTTACTGTATGAATATAGGCAAGGGATACAGCAATAAAAACATATCAGAAGCATGAAATTTTTCACAACTGGTAGGTCCAAGAAGTGTCCAATCTGGGGTGGCACTACCTCCCTTAAACCTGCAATCTTCACTTAAAAACCAGGGAAGAAGAGTGTGATATTTTGTTCTTAGTCTAACATGCTGTAATTTTGTCAAGTTAATGGATTTAATAGCTTCTCATTGATTATAGTTTTCTTGACTATAAATGACATTAAGCATATTTTTTAAAGAATGAGAGATGTGTACTATATTTGTAAATAATGATGTTAAGCACTGATTATAGCATAAAGCAGATCACCTTTTCATCTTTCTCTTTTTTTTGTAGTTTGCCTTTGGCATAACACTTCCTCTTCTTGGTGATATGTGAAAAGAGTTAAGAAATGTTATCAAAAGTAGTGCTAATTACCCAGGTATGTGTCTGATATTGCTTATCTCTTCTGTATGTTTATTTATTCAATGAGCCGGTAAGATACATCACCTCTATTAGTCAAGTAGTCGATTCTAGCTCCTGCAGCAGAAACCTCTCAAATATTAGTAGCTCAACACAGTAAAGGCTTATTTCTCACACATACGAAGTCCTATGTGGGCTAGGTAGCTCTCCTACATTGTTCCTCTCCAAGGGGTGACACAAAAATCCTGATCACTATGTCTTTATCTATGCCATAGGAACAAGTAGCTTCCCAGCCCACGGTGGAAGTGGAAGAGAAGGCTGAGAGATTGTATGAGATAGTTTTAAGGGCTTACATCAGTAGTGACTTGTATCACTTTTACTCACAGTCTATTGGCCCAAATTGAGGCACATGACCCTGCTTTGCTGCAGAGGAATCTGGGAAATGTAGAAGAGCACTTAGGTAGATGTGAGCACTTAACTCACATCGTCTCTGCTCATATTTGTGCTTGCTGATGACAGAGATTTAGGAATAACTAAGATATGGACTGCTCACCAATGGACTCAGTCTAATTGGGGAGGAAATGCCCCCATATAATTATGCTATATGACAGAATATGGATATTACATAATGAGAATTATAGATCAGATACTGCTACTCTCTCCACACTTTAGATACAGTAGAGGTAGAGAGAACAAACAGCAAAAACAAAGGTGTGGATGCCAGAAGAAATGTGATGTGTCTTGGTAATGGTGATACAATACATTAGTTCAAAACTAGGACATGTTAGAGGAACAAGTGGCAGGAAATAAATCTGAAAATGTAATTTGAGGTTAGATCAGGGAGAAGCTAAAGAGTTTCAGAGTTCATTGACTATTTTTGAGAAAGGAAAGAAAAAATATTAAGAAAAATAACTAACCAGTTAAAACAGGAAAAGTATGTAATCACATCATGCCTTGGTTTCTTTACCTATAAAATGGGGCTATTAGTCTTTACTTTTGCATAAATCCATGTAAAATGTATGTTTGGACTCATGCTTGACATATTACCATATTAATAGTACCTGAAGAATGTGTTTTCTTGATGTACTACCTCCTCTAAGAGAGGAAATCATAACTCAGAAGACATTCTTTTTTATCATCTATTTTTAAATTTAATTTTAAATTTACACTTAGTTACTGCACATCTTTAGAGTATACAGAATGGTTTGCTCTAACATGAAAATAGTGCCCATTAATCAAGTTATAGATATTATCATGTGCATTATCAGCAGTCATTTACTTTTCATTTTTATATCTGTTAAATGCTTTTTCTTCCCAATTCCCTCCCTCATAATCCCTATTACCTACCTCCTCCTATACTGTTTCTAGTATCTTCAGTTGCCCTCCCAGCTGTTATACCTTCCAATCTTTCAGTTTCTGCCATAGAGTGCAGACATTCAGTATATATTAAGTGGAGACTTATAAACAGACCTATCATATGACCCAGAAATTCCACTTCTGGGTATCTACCCAAAGGATAGGAAAACACTCAGTTGGAAAAACACTTGCACATTCATGTTTATTGCAGCATTATTCACAATTGCTAAGACATGGAATGAGCCCAAATGTCCAAGAACAGATGAATGTATTGAAGAAATACACACACACTATGGACTACTCCTCAGCCATAAAGAACAATGAGACCCTGTCCTTTGATACAAAGTGGACAAATATGAAAGATTTAATGCTAAGTGAAGCAAGCCAGGTTATGAAACACAGATATTGTATGTCCCCAAAAGACATTCTTGATCAGGCCATTACAGAGATTGTCCAAGTGGGTTGACAATCAAAGAGGAGCAAAATATCCATGAGGGAAAGCAAAATGATTTTCTGGGAGCTCCACAATTTCAGGAAGGTCATATTACCTTCCATTCTCTTGCTTTAAGAGAATGAGCATCAAAATGTATTTCAGACTACCTAGGGATATGTCCAAGGAGTCTTAGGCAAAACTTCATAGTAGTTAAGAGAGGTATTGCTGGTCTCACTTAATATGGGAGTAAATTCTACCTCTGCCAGTTATAAACTGTGACCTTGTACAGCTTATTTAAAACATTGTTGTCTCAGTTTCTATAGCTGCAAAATAAGGGTAATATTTGTCTCCTGAGGTTACTAGGAGATTTAATGAGATAATATGTGTATGATATTTAGTGTGGTATCTAGTTTTTACTAAATGTTTGATAAATGTTTACTACTGCTTATTATTAATTACAAGGTATAAAGCACAAATTAAAGACTAAATTCTGTAAACCAATGAAGTGAAAGAACAAATTCAGATAATCTTGATTTTTTAAATAATTATTTTATTTAACTTTATTTATTATTATATCATTATTATTTTTCAGTTTTGGTCAGAGAGAGACAGAAAGAGAGAGAGAGAGAGAAAGTGAGAAAGCAAGCCACAAGGTCCAAGACTTGAACTGTGGTCAGCCATGTGGGAGTCCAGCACCTTTAACCACCAGGCCACTTGCCGGCCCCAATCTTGATATTTTTAAATATTGGGTTGTTGAAAAAGTCATGATGCATTGGTGCATTAAAAAGTAGATAAAATATGTCATGGCTTTTCAGATGATCCATTATTAAAGTTGGGGATTTACTTCCATTTTTATTCAAATGTTTAGAATTGTTTAGATACCAATCCAGAGAAGTGATTACTTCAGGTCAACTGCGTGTCTTCTCCAATGGAGAACCTTTTAAACCTATTACTGACTTAGGTGATAATTTTAACTTTACCTTAACCCAGGTCAGCAAGAATCTTAGAGTTGAGTTTTGTCTATGATTAAGTTCCAGTACAACTTTACTTTTGTATCTTTTGTCCAACAAAATCCTGGGTCCTGTGCTCTTGGGGGGAGTAGAAACAGCCCTGTTCAATTGAGAAGGGCTCTGCAGATTATTCAAGGAATGGTGTGGATGGGGTATTTATGCTACCTCTCCAAAGCTACCTGCCCTTATGATCCCAAGCTGGGCTGACTCCTCGTAGACTATGGCCCTTCCTGACCCTGCATCTCCCCCAAAGCAGCTCTGCTCAAACTTGTGTCTCTCTTACCTCCTAAAGTAGAAATTACAATCTAGGACTTTACCTGTTTGGTCAAATCCAAAGGGGCCAGGTAGGTTAGAAGAGCCACCGTTGTTTTTCTTTCTTTCTTTCTTTCTTTCTTTCTTTTCTTTTTTTTTTTTTTTGGAGAGGTTTTCGCTATAGGGCACGTGTGCTTGCCAGACAGACAGAGAGAGAGACATAGAGACAGAAAGCGAGAAATCACCCCCCAGGGGGAATGGTCACGCCACAATCCCTTCTCCTCCATTCTCCTCTCGGGATCTTGGGCATGCACACACACACGCCCGGCGTGAGTTTTAAGCCACCAGGTCCGGGACGCGAACTGCGGTCGACTACGTGGGAATCCAGTGACATAGCCATTATGCTAACTGCTAGTTCCCGAGCCACCATTGTTACTGTGCTTCACTGAATCTTGCAATCAGTCTCTCTTTTTAAAGCTCCTTCCTTCTCTTTCAGCCTGAAAATCCACCAAAGCTTTAGGTCAGGGAAGTTGTTGTAGATCATTCTACAAGCAGTCCAACTCTGAATCAAATTTAAACTCAGTGACCACTGTCCCAACCTTACTCCTATAGAATGAAAGAGTAATTCAGGGAGGAGAAAAGAGGAGGAATAAAATCACTGTATGTAATTTATTTCTGTAAACATGTATTAGTGCCTACTACATGCTGGGCACTATTTTGGGCACTGAGGGTGAGTAAAGTCCTGTTAGTGACTTAAAAAACAAACGTCAAGTAGGGAAGACAAAAGACTAATCCAGGAGAGATAAGAACGACATAGCAGGACAAGTACTGCAATGAAAGTTGTGATCATGGGAGGCATCGGCACAGTGGAGGGGGCAGAGGTGTCTCCTGAAAGACATGACATTGGAGTTGGGTTTTTAAAACCAAATAGGGGGAACCAGCAGTTAGCGTAATGGCTATGTCACTGGACTCCCACGTAGTCGACCGCAGTTCACGTCCTGGACCCGGTGGCTTAAAACTCACGCCGGGCGCGTGTGCGTGCATGCCCAAGATCCCAAGAGGAGAATGGAGGAGAAGGGATTGCAGCGTGGCCATCCCCTCTCAGGGGGATTTCTCGCTTTCTGTCTCTATGTCTCTCTCTGTCTGGCGAGCGCACGCGCCCTATAGCGAAAACCTCTCCAAAAAAAAAGAACAAATAGGAATTGTCCCGGTGGAAATAGGGACAAGGAGGAGAATAGAAAGAATAAGACATTCTAGAACCCTGGTACTTAAAGTGTGGTCTATAGAACGTTGTCATCATCCTCATTATCTGGAAGCTGTTTGGAAATGCTCAAGCTACACTCCAGATCTACTGAATCATTATCTGCATTTTAATAAGATTCTTACATGAGTCATGGGTACCTTAAGACCTGAGAGCACTGGTCTAGGAGGGGTGGAGCCGAGTGAGGACACATCGAGATATGGGCAAGTTGAGGCAGTTATAAGAAGCTTAGACCAGCCAGGAAACCAGCCAGCAGCATTTTAGATGAAGCTAGAGAGACAGATCCCACACCACTTCACATTTGCAAGGAAAATAAGATACTCCTTAGCCTAAGGTTCTCCACTTGGAATCCCGTCTTTCCAATAAGAACAGAGACTCAAACCATGGCCGCTGGCTGGGAGCTGTAGGCTTGATAGTCCCACCTGAGGCCAGAACTGACGTCAGTCTGCATTTCCTCCTCCAGGCTGGGGCCCATTAGAGCTGATTCAGCTGTTTACTTCTGCCCACATCACAGGGCTGCTCTGATGAAAGTTCATACAGACCAATCAATCAGGCCGATTTCAATTAATCCTAATTGTCCTGTTGGGATTCCTTGCCAATAACTAAGATGCGGTGAGCTGCTGGCATGACTTCATCACAGCTTTCAGAATTCCCCTGGATGCCAGAGGCATCTCACTTCTGTCCTGAACTCTGAAGGCCTCTGTGCACAATGGTACACGTGTGTGTGTGTGTGTGTGTGTGTGTGTGTGTGTGTGTGTGTGTGTGTGTGTGTGTGTGTGTGTGTGTGTGTGTGTGTGTGTGTGTGTGTGTGTGTGTGTGTGTGTGTGTGTGTGTGTGTGTGTGTGTGTGTGTGTGTGTGTGTGTGTGTGTGTGTGTGTGTGTGTGTGTGTGTGTGTGTGTGTGTGTGTGTGTGTACGCACTCTTCAGGTCAACCCACAACATTTTTCATTCCTGTGGTTCTTCTTCTGGGAGTAAGGAAATATTTATGATACAAACTGAGATACAGACACCAGTAAGGATTAAGGACCTGCTTTCAAAGAATCTAGGAACAATTGCTTCATCTTTTTTTTTGGTCTCCTTTTCTTTACCTCTGGGAAAAATCATTACTCATTCATCCTTTTCCCCAAACATGACATGTTTCTTCACATGGTCTTTGTACATGCTGTTTTTGTCTTCCTGAAATGCCTGTTTCATTTTGCTGTCTGCCTGAAGAACTCTCCCTCAAGCTGTGCCTCCTACCTGAAGCCCACTGCAATCCTCTTGGGTAGAGTGGTGTTTTCTTTTCCCAGCTCATAATTTATAATCCACCTCTTTATTCTCATAGTTTTCATGCTGAACTGAGGCTGAGGTTTGTGAGACTATTCCAGAGCAGAGATTGTACACCTATTTTTTAAAGTTTATTTGTTTACTTTATTCATGATAGCATATATGTATGCACAAACATACAAGAAATAGAGAGACCCTGACAGAGTTGTCATGACTCAGTCTCCTTCCCTCAGCCCTCCAGCTCATTGTGATCTTGGGTACCTGTGCGCATACCTGGTGTGGTACGGGAGTCTGAACTTGTGGTTGGCAGTGTGGCCTCTAGCACTGCATTTCAGTACACTACCAGATATACCACAGAGGCTGCCTACAACTTATTTTCATCTGCACACTTGGACCAAACTCATTTCTTAATACAGAGTAGGTAATCA
>NW_006159927.1:751215-759974 GCF_000334495.1 Tupaia belangeri chinensis | reverse complement strand
AGTCTACTCTGTTGAGGCTGAGCTAGCTCAATCATACATTATAAACATAAATAAAGATTACTTTTTACTAAGAATGTATCATGATTTTTAAAAAAGAAAAATCAATAGCCCCAAATATTTTCTCAATATTACCTGAACAAGCATAAGTAACACAAAGGACCAAGATACAAATTGGAATATTTGGGGAGAAATAAAACATAGGGAACTTGACAGTTTTGCAAAGGCTGGTCCCACAAAGATAACTAAAGTCTTCCCCTTTGGAACACTAGAAAGAGGCCCCAGAGTCTGGATAATTTAAGGAACTTTTGCATTCCTTTCCCAAACAAGACCGTTGTTAGTGTAGACAATGAGAAGAAACAAGTTCTACCTCCAGTTACCAGTCTCCATAAACATCAATGCAATGATTGCTAAATTACAAGGGGAAAGGACAAGATGACAGGGAACTTCTTTATGTCCCTGAATTTAGAGCAAGGTTACTGGCATCAAGTTGTCTACAGGGGTCAGGGTAGCAGAAGAAGAAGGCAGGTTAAGGAAATGAGTACAGAGGTCAGGTGGTAAATTGGTCCACATAAAAAGGTCTTGAGGTTCATGTCCTACGATCTATCTGAGCTTGCCAGGTACAGACGTGCCCATGATCTTGGCCTGCTGAGACTCAGGGTAGATCATAGCATAAAGACCCTATTGAAGGAACCAGCAGATGGCGTAATGGTTACATCACTGGACTCCCACATAGTCAACTGCAGTTTGAGTCCCAGACCCAGTGGCTTAAGCATTTGAAGATTATCTGAATTGTTTATTCTTAGACATACTAGGCAGAGGGTATGAAGCTTGGATCTTTCATGCAACAAGCATTTATTAGTTCCTACTAAGTACCACTGTTTCAGGTGCTCAGTATTCAGCAAGGAGTTCAAATAAAAGAGACAGAAATTAAGATATCAACACTGTCATTTAGATTGGGCTGGCAACAATGGAACAGTAGTAATAGAATGCTCTTTGTGGCCAGATCTTCATGGGATGGTCTTGCCTATACAGGTTTTTGCCGTAGGGCTGGTGCCACCACGCCCTTGCCTGTACAGGTTGAAAGCATGTACCTGAGATCTGAGGCTGCTGAGGCTGGGGTGGATAGTGGAGTGAGGACACTGTTGGGGGTACTGATTCTTTCTCTCTTTTCCTCTCATGGAAAAAATAAATAAATAACAACAAAAAAGAAAGAAAGAAAGAAACAAACAAAAACTCATCCTGGACACGTGTGTGTATGTGCCCAAAATTCCAAGAGGAGAAGGTATTGCAGCATGGCCATCCCCACGCGGGGAGTGATATTTTGCTTTCTTTCTCTTTGTCTCTGGCTCTCTGATGAGTGCATGTGCCCTATAGCAAAAATCTCTCTCTCTAAAAAAAGACCCTATTGGACGTGTCTGCCTTTATTTTTCGCTGAAGAAATTAAGATAAAAATAAACTTAAAGTAAAAGATGAGTACGGGTGCCATACATGCTGGGTTCACATCCATACTCCACTACTGACTAGCCACATGACCTAAAGAAGTTTCTTGACTTTGGCAAGGCTCAATTTCCTTAGCTACAATATCGAATATTTACAGTAGCTTTTTCATGGGGGCGGGGGTTGGGAGAATTAAACAGATTGTTGCATGCAGGTTTAGTGGAGTGTTTAGCATTGTGCCAGACATACCAAACATGTTCAATAAAACATGGCTGCCATTTTATCTTTCTACACTGTCAGAAACAGAATAAGTACCCATCGGGGTCTAGGAGCATGTGGCTCTTGGACTGATGGTCAGATACCAAGTGAAGTAAGAGTCACAGCACAGCATAAGCTAAGTGATGGCCCACTCCACTCATAGCATTTTACACTGAGTCTTCATAGAAGTGCAAAGAATCAAGAGCCCCAGCTTGGACATGTGACCAAATGGCCTAGTTTTGAGCCCTCACTGTGCCTTTGGATCTTTACAACCTTTCTGGGTCCCAGTTGACCTCCCCATAAAACGATGCCATTCAAAATGATCTCACAAGGACCAAATAGCATGATATAGTGATGCATATAAGAATGATGAATCATTTCATGAGACCAGAATTACACTGATACCCATAACATACAATGACAAAACAAAAATGAAATCTATATATCAATATTCCTACTGGACAGACACAAAAATTTTCAGCAAAATACTAGAAAATTGATTCCAACAGCACAGACAAATGATTATACACCATGACCAAATGGGATTTATCCTATGGATGAAAGGATGGATCAACATAAACAAATCCATAAATGTGATACACCACATCAACAAACTGAAGTACAAAAAATACATTATCATCTCAATAGATGTGAAAAAGCATTTGACAAAGTTCATCATCCTTTATGATAAAAAATGCTCAATAAACTAAGCATAGAGGAATATATCTCAATTCAAAAAAGGCCATATGTGATGTGTCCACAACTAATATACTAAATGGGGAAAAATTGGAAGTGTTTCCTCTAAGAATTGTAACAAGACAAAGATGCCCACTTTCCCCAATATTATGTATCAGAACATAGCAATTAGGCAAGAGAAAGAAATAGAATATTCAAATGAAAAGGAGGAAGTCAAATTGTCCATGTTTGCAGGTGATATAATCTTATACACAGAAAACCCTAAAGATCACACACACATACACACACACAGACAAATTCTTAGAACTGATAAATAAATTTAGTAAAGTTGCAGAATTTAAAAAAATCAACATAAAAATCAGTAGCATTTTAATATACCAATAGTGAAATAGCTGGAAGAAAGGATAAATAGTTCTGAGCCAAAAGAATGGAACTGGAGACATCACACTACTAGAATTTTAAATATACTCTAGAGCCACAGTGACCAAAACAGTATGGCACTGGCTGAAAAACAGATACATAAACCAATGGAACAGAACAGAGAATCCAGAAATAAATCCATGTATAAAAAGTCATCTTATTTTAGACTAAAGTACCAAGAACATCCACTAATGAAAAGACAGTCTTTTCAAAAAATAGTGCTGGGAAAAAATAGTGCTGGGAAAATAATAACCATATGCAGAAGACTGAAACTAGAACTGCATCTCTTACCATATGAAAAATAAACTCCAAGTGGCTTAAAGACTTTAACATAAAATCTGAAACTATAAATCTACTAAAATAAAACTTAGGGGAAACATTTCAGAACATTGGTATGAGCAGAGTTCTTGAACAAAACTTCAAAAACATAGGCAACAAAAGTAAAACAGACAAATGGGACTATATTAAACTAAAAAGTTTCTGCACAGCAAAGGAAACAAACAAAAAGAAGAAACAACCCATAGAATGGGAGAAAATATTTCCATATGACTCATCTGTGAAAAGATTAATAAAAAGAATATACAAAGATCTCAATTAAGGGGGGAACAAAACAATTTAAAAATGGCAAATTACCAGAACAAACAGTTCTCAAAAGAAGACACACCAGTGGCATATATATATATATGTGTGTGTGTGTGTGTGTGTGCGTATGTGTATATATATATGTATACACACATACATGTAAATATATATATGTACATGCACATACATATGTGTGTGCATATATATATATATATATATCAGTATCACTAATCAGTAGCGAAATGCAAATCAAAACCACAGTAAGATATCTCATTTTGTCTCCAGTTAGAATAACTAGTATCCAGAAAAAAAGTAATGAATGCTGGCAATGATGCAGAAAATGTGGCACTCTTTTACACTTCATGGAAATTGGTGGGAATGTAAATTAGTGCAGCTATTATGAAAAAATCATAGAGAGGTTTCTCTATGACCTAGCCGTATGACCTAGCAATTTCACTACTAGGCATACATCAAAAGGAAAAGAAATCTGTATGTCATAAAGATATCTGCACCATAATGTTTATTGCATCACTATTAGGTTTCTCAAGAAATGACAAATAGAACTGCCGTATGACCTAGCAATTTCACTACTAGGCATACATCAAAAGGAAAAGAAATCTCTATGTCATAAAGATATCTGCACCATAATGTTTATTGCATCACTATTCACAATAGCCAAGGTATGGTAATCTAAGTGTTCATCAACATCTGAATAAAGAAAATGTGAGACACACCACACACACACACACACACAGTGAAACATTATGAAGACATGGAAAACAATAAAATCTAGTTATTTGAGACTAAATAGAAAAATCTTGGGGGAATGTTAAATGAAGTAAGTCAGGTACCAAAAAAAAAAAAATACTGTATGTTCTCACTCATATACTGAAATTGAAAAAAATGATCCATAGAAGTAAAGAGAGATAGAATGACTACTAGATGCTGGGAAGATTTAGTGAGAGGATAGAAGAATGCTGATTAAGGAAAACAAAACTGCAGATAGAAGGAGCTATGTTTAGTGTTATAAAATACAGTGGGATAATGTGGTAAACAACTTACTATATATAATGTTTCAAATAGTGGAGTTGATAGGTATACTTATCACCCCCATACTAATTATTACACATTGAATTCATTTACTGAAAACTCATATTGTAATCATTGTTATAAAAATCATCAATAATAAAAAAGTAGCTTATGAACTATAGAGCATGAAATGGTATCATTATAGTTCTGTTTGTATAGTTCTGTTTGGTGGAGTATACTCATTTCTTGTTGCTATTTTTGTTGGCTCTGAACTGGGGGTAAGAAAGTTCTTTTGCTTTTATATTTCTTACATGGAGGTCTTTGGCATTAGTCAATCAGACTTCTCTTGAACACCATGTTCACTAGAGCTTTAACAACTCACTCATTTAACATAGGTTCATTTAGGGTCTCTGATATGCCAGATGTTCTAGGTACTGGGAATGCATCAGTGAATACAGTATACAAGTACTTTGGATATTTTCACTGTCTTGTGGGCCTCCCAGGTCCAGGAAACTTATGTCACCTGCTGTGAATATGAACTCACAATTTATGAAAGATGAGACAACTCTCCCCCATAGAAGTTAAATAGCTTAGCATGTTACTTGAGCTAGCATAGGAAGTTAGTAAATGAATCATAGGTTCTAAGTTTTCATAGTATTGTAGTAAAATGGCATATTAACAATTTAATGCAGCATAGTGACCTATTAGGAAATTACTCTGTGCTTGATTTTGGCAATTTTAGATTCCATAATAAAAAAGAAAGGAAACTTTCATCCTCTTCACTGCCCACTGACTGAAAGACATTTGGTCTTGAGATCTCTGTTTATTCAGGATGGAGAATGAAAAGTAGTGGTTAGACATTTTCTTTTAAGTTCCCTTCCAACTCTTTAAGGAAATGTAGGCTCATGGATATCAAAGTCTGCCAACCACCTTACATTTTCTCTCTACTTATAGCTCTTGATGGATAAATGTCATAGAGTTATTGCTTTAGTAAGCTGGATTTTCTCAAATTATATGTATTTATTTTAAATTTTAATTTAATTTAATTTCAATTTTAATTCACAAAATTATTTATATATACATATATCTCATACAACACGGTGTTTTGAAGTATGTGTACACTGAAATGGCTTATTTGAACCAAATAACATATATCTTACCTAATTTTTTTTTATTATGAGAACACTTAAAAATCTACTCTTAAGTATTTTCAAATACCATACATCATTATTAATTATAGTCAGCATGTTACACAATAGATCTCTTGAAATTATTTCTTTTATCTAATTGAAAGTTTGTATCTTTTGGCCAATATCTCTCTAGCCTGCAGTAGCCACATTTTATTCTCTACTTCTATCAGTTCAACTTTTTGAGATTCCACAATATAAATGAGATAATGCAGCGTTTGTTTTCCTGTGTCTGGTTTATTTCACTTTACATAATATCTTCCAGGTTCATCTATGTTGTCACAAATGACAGCATTTCATTTTTCTTTAGGGTTGAACGGTATTGCATTGTATATGTATATGCCACATTTTCTTTACTCATTTATCTATTGATGAGTATTTAGATTGATTCAGATGCTGACTATTATGAATAATGGTTCAGTGAACAGATGAATGGAAATATTTCTTTGACATATTGATCTCATTTTTTTACAAAAATATACCCGGTAGTATTGACATTAGCATTGATGGCATTGTTACTACCATTGGTAATATTGTTACTGTTGTATCATATGGTAGTTTTTTAAAATAGTATTTTGGAGAGCTTTTACACTGTTTTCCATAATAGGTGTATAAATTTACTTTCCCGCCAATAGTTGTAAGGTTTCCCTCTTCTCCACATCCTTGTCGACACTCATTATCTTTTATCTTTATGATAACAGCTATTTTAACAGAAATGAGGTAATATTTCATTGTGGTTTCAGTTTTAATTTTCCTATAATGAATGATGTTAAGCATTTTTTCATATTTCTATTGGTCATTTGTATCTGTTCTTTAGAAAAGTGTTCTAGTATTTTTGCCCATTTTTTTTTTTTGAGAGATCTTTGCTATAGGGCATGTGTGCTCACTGGAAAAAAGAAAAGAGACAGAGAGACAGGAAATGAGAAACTATACCTAGGACGGATGGCCATGCTGCAATCCCTTTTCCTCCATACTCCTCTTGGGATTTTGGGCATGCATACACGTGTACCTTACATGAGTTTCAAACTGCTGGGTCCAGGATTCAAACCATGGTTGGGGGGAACCAGCAGTTAGCGTAATGGCTATGTCGCTGGATTCCCACGTAGTCGATCACGGTTCGTGTCCCGGACCCGGTGGCTTAAAACTCACACCGGGTGCGTGTGCGTGCGTGCCCAAGATCCCGAGAGGAGAATGGAGGAGAAGGGATTGCGGCGTGACCATCCCCCCTGGGGGATGATTTCTCGCTTTCTGTCTCTATGTCTCTCTCTGTCTGTCTGGCGAGCGCACGCACCCTACAGTGAAAATCTCTCCAAAACAAAACAAAACAAAACAAAAACAAAAACAAAAACCATGGTTGGCCATGTGGGAGTCCAGTGCCTTAAGCATTATGTCACCTGCTGGCTCCTGCTCATTTAAAAAGTTGGTTTATTTGTTTCCCTTCTATTGAGCTGTTTGGATTTCTTATACATTTTAAGTATAAAACCCTTTAACAGATGTATAGTTTGTAAATATTTTTTTCTATTCTATAGGTTATCACTTTGTTAATTGTTTCCTTGCTGTGTAGAAGCTTTTTAGTCTGATGTAATCTCATTTCTCTATTTTTGCTTGTATTGTCTTTGCTTTTGAGGTCATATCTCTTAACTCATTGTCCAGACCAATGTCATATAGCCTCCTTGGGTACATTTGTTTCACATTTTAATAGTTGTGTCTCAGTTTTCTCATTTTCAAAACTGGTGATAAAAATACTGACTTTGGGAGCCGGCAGGTGGCATGGTGGTTAAAGGCTCTGGATTCCCACATGGGCGACCGCAGTTCGAGTCCCAGACCTGGTGGCTTGCTTTCTCACTTTCCTTCTTTCTCTCTCTCTCTCTCTCTCTCACTCTGTTCCTCTCTGGTCAAATGAAAAGAAATACATAAGTAAATAGATGACGTTAAATAAAATAATTCTTAAAAGAATACTAATTTCATATTAATATGGTGATATTAAAAAGAGCAAGTGTATATAAATATCTAGTGCCCAGGACATGGTCAGTACTCAACATTGTTCTTATTACTGTTTTAATTTATATTCCTTAACATAGATATCAAAGTATTTATAGCGTACAATAACTAGAAAGGTAAAGATGACTGAAGTCCCTAGATGTAATGAAAAATCTTCTTGGAGACAGTGGACTCAGACAAGCCTTGAAGAATTATCAGCTTGCTAGTGAAATGATAATCTGAATAGTTGGGCCAGACAGTGGTGCAGCAAAAGACTTCAAAAAGAAATCTTGGTAGCATATAATTACAAACACTTTGGGGTATATAACAGTGAGTGCTAAATTGAATAGTTTGCTCTAAATTGCAGCATGGAATAAATAGATCAACCCAACCATGTTCTTCTCTAGGAAACAGTGCAAAGTCAAGTGAACATAAGGAAACTCACAAGACCTCTTAAGATTGTTTGGAACTGACAAGCAATTATTGTTACTTCTGCTTCATTCAAAATAAATCACATGACTGAACCCATTGTCAAGGTGATAATATATACCACCCCTTTAAGGAGTGGAACCAAACCCTCACACGGTAGAGGATATGGAGTCAGGGAAGGATAAATAATTAAAAACAATGAGGCACTCTTCCCAAGGGGAGAGACTAGGAAAAGGTCTGCTCTGTGAGCAAATGTGTGGCAGCCAAGATAAGATTGTGAGAAAATTTATCCCAGTGGAGAGAACGGTGCTTGGATAATGCAGTGTTAAAAAAAAATTCTATGAGAGTTGGTCATTGAGGCCTTACCATGTAAGGGAAACAATATAGACAGATTGGATAGACCCAATGCCTTCCTATTGTACTTAGAATTAAATCCAAAGTCCCTAACCTGAAGCACCTTGTAGTGCTAGAAGGAAGAAACCATCAATAATGGGAGCATGTCAAAGGCACATAGAAACCAACTAGAAGAGCCCTCAATGGTCAAATCTGGAACAACTTGAGCAATAAAATAATGTTGGATTGTATCAAAATATACAATAAGTATCCATAAGTACATACTAGTATAAATACATGGTTAAATATTTATGTATTTATATATATTAAATATTATATTAAATATATATTATATATGTATATGTATATATGTATATATATACATATATATTATATATACAATATATA
>NW_006159927.1:727846-750408 GCF_000334495.1 Tupaia belangeri chinensis | reverse complement strand
GCATAATGATTAAAACTCATAAATTACTATTAACAGTGAAGTGAGCATATAGTGAACTTGTGAGTATCTCTTCTCCACATTGGGGTCTCAGACATCCTTAGGGAAGGTCTGGTGGCTGCAGAAAGGCACTTTACCTGAAGTCACATCATAGAAGAATCTCAAAGGTCCCAAGGTTTCTAAATGCAAAACAAGTAGGTCTGTGTAGCTCCTAGGGTCTTTCTTACAGGGGAAGACCCAGAGGAATGAAGACTTAAGATACACACTTCCTGATGCCATCTTTTGAGTCCTGTGGTTATGGTGTGTACAGTGTTCTGAGGATAAAAGGTTATTCCCTACCCACACCCAATAAAAGCAGCAATTTGTAGAGCAATCCCATGGCAGTCATCTGGGGACCTGGAGAAAGGAAATAGCCCTTTCTTACGCCATTGTGGTCCCAGGGAGGCTTAGAGTGGTAAGTCCCATACTAGGTATTGAATCAGCATCTTCCAAGGATTTTTAAGATAGAAATTCCCAGGTCCTAGTCCAAACCAATGAGTCAGAATCTCTCAAGATGGGGCTCAGAGAATCTGTGATTTTAAAAACTCCCTGAGTACCTTGCTTGCCTTCTCACCATCACCAAAATAGAAATGAACAAAATTAATGAGCTAACTGTTTCCAGGCAGTGGACCAAAGACAGTGCAGAATTGTGATCCCTGAGGGAAGGGCAACTCTTACAAGAAGAGATCATGTTTGCTCAGCTTTCTGTCCAGAAGTACTTTAAAAAAAATTATTTATTGACAATTGTTGTACATATTTCTGGGATATAATGTGGTTTTTCAATATATATACAATGTATTATCATCAAATCAGAGCACTAAACATATCCATAATCTCAAATATTTATGATTACTTTGTGTTGTGAACATGTAAAATCCTCTTTTGTTATTTTGAAATATACATTGAATAGTCACATCTATAATTTCTCTATTGTTCCATAGGACTTGAAAATTAATTCCACTTATCTATTATATTTGCAATTTTTTATCTCTTTACTATGAACTCCATACCTGTCCCACCTCCCCCTTCCTAGCTTCTTGTATCCACTGTTTCATTCTCCATTTTTACTCAGTTGACTCTTTTAGCTTCCACTAATGAATGGTATTTGTCTTTCAGTGCCTGGCTTAGCAGTAGTTCCTTCAAGTTAATCTATGTTGCTGCAAATGACAAGATTCAATTCCTGTTAATGGCCAAATAATAATCCATGATGTACAGAGACTACATTTGTGTTATCTATTCATCAGTCACTGGGCACTTGGGTTGATTCCATCTCTTAGCTACTGTAAACAGTGCTGCGATAAACATGGGGGTGCAGATATCGCTTCGACATACTGATTTTTTATCTTCCAAGGAGCACTCTTCAAAATGATTATGGGCCACATTTTTCTGCTTTATTTGCCTGGTAATTTTTTATTGTATGTTGGATACTGTGGATGGTGCCTTGTAGGGAGTTTGAATTCTGTTGGTTTCCTTTGAAAGCTGTGAATGTAATTATTGTAGACATTTAAAATACTGGGAAATTCCCCAAATCCTGTTAGGGTTTTTTTTTTTTTTTTTCATTAGGACTGATCAATTTTCATTTTATCATTTGTCGCAGTGGTCTGACTGAGTTAAGCAGAGTTTGGGCTGGATAAATGGCTAGAATTTATGGGAGTAAGGTACTAGAGATGAAAGCTGCAAAGAGGAAAGACCCTGGAAGTTGGTGTGAACATGCCTTGAGAGTTCTTGGATGAAAACCTGGGCTTTGAAGTACAGAGCAAGACTCAGTGAGACCTGGCAAAAAGGAACTACTAAGGGACTGATAAATAAAAGGAAATACCAGTCACTCTGCAAACCGGTGAGCTCCAGCTCAGTTTAGAAGCCTTGGTGTGCACACCTAAGACTGTATAAAGGTCATAGATTAGGAGTAAGAACTATGCTCTAGGGTAAGCACTATACCACAGAGCAGAGTTTCTCAACCTTAGCAGTACTGACATTTGAACAGATAATCTATTGTGAAGATTGCCTTGTGCATTACAGGATTGTTAGCAGCAGGCTAGTCCTGGATCTATTAAATGACAATAGCACCCCACCCTCATGTATGACACTGCAAAATGTCCCTGGCAGGCAGTGTGGAGTACAAAATCAACCTCATTTTAAAATAACTGCCTAGAGTATGACTAAAGATAAAATGAAAATAGATCAGTCCTAACAAAAGATAAGACAAATCCTAACAGACTTTTGAGAATGTATCAGCATTTTAAATATCCACAATAATTAAACTCACAATTTTTAAAAGAAAACACCATAATCTAAACAGGCAAACAAAGCAGAAAAATGTGACCCATGATTAAAAAACTGGTAGTCAATAGAAACAGACATTCAGATGACACAGAAATTGGAATGAACCAAAGGACTCTAAAGCAATTGTTACAGATAATGTTCAAGTATTTAAAAGAACAGATGGATATAAATGAGCACAAAGATGGGGAAAATTCACCAGAGAAATGGAAACTACAGGTTGAGTGTCCCTTATTTGAAATGCTTGGGACCAGAAGTGTTTTGGAATTTTGATTTTTTTTTCAGATTTTGAAATATTCCCATATACATGATACTATATCTTAGGGGATGGTACCCAAATACAAACACAAAATTTACTTACATTTCACATACATCTTATACACATACCTAGCCTAAAGCTAATTTTATGCAGGTTTTTTTTTTTTTTTTTTTTTTTTTTGAGAGGGAAAATTTTTTCTTTTTTTTTTTTTTTTGAGAGAGAGACATTTTTGCCACAGGGTGTGTGTTCTTGTCAGGGACACAAAGAGAGATAGAAAGTGAGAAATCACCCACTGTGGGCATGGCCACTATGCAACCCATTCTCCTCCATTCTCTTCTTGGGATTTTGGACATGCATGAACATATGCCTGGCATGAGTTTCATGCCACTAGGTCTGGACACAAACCATTGTCAACCACGTGGGAGTCCAGGGCTTTCACCACTACGCCACCTGCTGGCCCCATTTTATACAGTATTTTAAATACTTTTATTTGTGAAATTCTTTGTGGGTATGCTTGTATGGGGTAATCTGAATGTGCACAGAAAAGATACATCAAAGCTGAAGGGAGAAAGGAAGGTCTTTTTTTTCCTGAAGGCTCTGAATAAACTGTGTGTTATTGTACCTGCATTTGACTGCAAGCCATCACATGAATCAGGTGTGGACCTTTCTACTTGTCGTATCACAGTTATTAAAAAAATTAACTACTACTTATACATTAGGAGACAGACTAGTGTGTCAAGATTTTCAACGGGGAAGGAAATTTTTGACAGCAAGACAAGTGAATAGTGATATGAGAACTCTGCACCCATAAATAAAAGACACCCCCACCACATACAAAAATCAACTTGAGGTGAATAAGAGATTTAAATATAAAATCTGAAACAATAAAGATTCTGAAGTAAAATAAGAAAACATGATGCTGAATAAGTTAATGGTTTTTAAGTGGGATAAAAATATCAATAACTATTAAAAAACTGCTAAATTGGATATCATCCAAATTAAAACACTTTTTTTTTTAAGAGAGACTTTTGCTATAGGCCACATGTGCTCGCCAAAGAAAGATAGACAGAAAGGGAGAAATCACTCCCCAGTGGGATGGCCACAACTCAATCCCTTCTCTTCCATTCTCCTCTTGGGATTTCTTAAGAGAGATTTTTGCTATAGGGCACATGTGCTTGCCAGAGAGAAAGATGGACAGAAAGGGAGAAATCATCTCCCAGGGGGATGGCCATGCTACAGTCCCTTCTCCTCCATTCTCCTCTTGGGATTTCGGGCATGCATGTATACCATATGCCTGGCATGACTTTTAAGCCACTGGGTACAGGACTTGAACTGCAGTTGACTATGTGGGAACCCAGCAATGTGACCATTACACCATCTGCTAGTCCCAAAACATTTTGTTTCTTAAAAGACATTATTAAAAAATGAATAAGCAAGTTGCAGATTTGGAGAAACTATTCTCAAAATATATATTTCACAAAGAACTGTTATCCAAAATAAAGTTAATAATTACTTTGAAAACCCAATTTTTTAAGTAATAAAAGGATTTGAATTGACATTGCCCAAAAAGAGATATACAACTGGCCAATCAGCATAAAAAATGCTCAACAGGGACCAGCAGTTAGCGTAATGGCTATGTTGCGGGACTCCCACATAGTCGACTGCGGTTCGAGTCCTGGACCCAGTGGCTTGAAACTCATGTCGGGCGCGTGTGCGTGTGTGCCCAGGATCCTGAGAGGAGAATGGAGGAGAAGGGATTGCGGCGTGGCCATCCCCCCTGGGGGGTGATGTCTCGCTTTCTGTCTCTCTGTCTCTATTTGTCTGGCGAGCGCACGCGCCCTATGGCCAAAACCTCTCAAAAAAAAAAAAAAGCTCAACATTTGTCATCATAAATATGAAAATTAAAACCATGATGTGTACAAATATATACAAAAAATAGCTAAAATTTGAAAGACTGACAACACTCAATGTTGGAAAGCATGTAGAGCAATCAGGACTCTCACACTGTTGGCAGGAATACGAAATAGTGAATCATTTTGAAAAGTTTCAGTAGTTTCTTATCAAATTAAACAAACACTTGCTCTTTGACTGAACATTTCTGCTCTTACATATTTATCTGAGAGGGAAAATATATGTCTATAGAAAAAAGCTCGTTCAAGAACAATTATAGTAACTTTACTGATAATATCCAAAAGTGGAATATAACCTAGGTCTCTACTGAAAGAAGAATAGCTAAAGAAACTGGGTGATAGTCATGCAGTAAAATATTACTCGGCAAAAATTTAAAAAATATAAATCTGTTACACGTAGCAACATAAATGGCTCTCAAAAAATACCAAGTTAAAAAAAAGTTACAAAAGGAAGTATATACTGGTTCATTTTATTTATACAAAGTTTTAATATTTTTTTTGCTAAAAGGTGCATGCACTTGTCAGCTAGAGAGAGAGAGAGAGAAAGGGAAAGCACACTGTGAGGCATGGTCATATCGCAATCCCTTGTCCTCCATTTCTCCATCCTGTCAGGATTTAAGTCAGGCATATACACGTGCACAGGATGTTTTTCAAGCTGCAGGGGCTGTAATTCAAAATACATGTTTGGTCATGTGAGATCCAGCTTTCTTAACTAGTAGGCCATAGGACTGGTCCTACATGATGTTTTATAATAGGAAAATTAATCATAGGTCGAAAATATCATAATACTGGTTGTCTTAGGAAGAGGGGATAAAACTGGGAAGAAGCATGAGGAAACTCTCTAGAGTAATAATGTTCTATATATTGATAGAGGTTTATGTTATGAAAGTATTTGTACTTGGGTCAGCAGGTGGCGTGGTGGTTAAGGGTGCTGGACAACCACATGGCCAACCATGATTCAAGTCTTAGACCTGGTGCTTTGCTTTCTTGCTTTCCCTCTCTCTTTACTTCTCTCTGGTCAAATTAAAATAATAATAATAAATAAAGTTAACTAAAATTATAAAAAATAAAAGTGTATACATTTGTCAAAGCTCACCAAATGGTACACTTAAAATCAACATATCTGTCAAAATTCACCAGATACACTGAAAACCTATATGTTATCTTATCTTTTAAAAAAATCCATAAACCTGTATTGTATCCAGAAACTGCAGCGAGGTGCTCAAGGATAAAATGTATTGATGTCTACAACTTACTTTGAAAGTTATCCAAAAATTGAACTGATGGATGGATAAAAGAATGAGTAGATGGACCAGCAGTTGGCCTAATGACTGTGTTGCTGGACTCCCATGTAGTTGACTGTGGTTTGAGTTCTGGATCTGGTGGCTTAAAACTCAAGCCGGGCGCGTGTGCGTGAGTGCCCAAGATTCTGAGAGGAGAATGGAGGAGAAGGGATTGTCTCATGGCCATCCCCCTGGGAGTGATTTCTCACTTTCTGTCTCTCTGTCTTTCTGGTGAGCACACACACCATACAGTAAAAACCTCTCAAAAAAGAAAGATGGATAGACGTGAATAAAAATGTTAATTACAGAATCTTGATGGACGTGAATAAAAATGTTAATTACAGAATCTTATTGGTGGGAATATGAGTGTTTAATCTATAATTACTTTAACTTTTCTAATTGTCTGAAAAAAATTGTAACAAAATAATAGACAACAAGAAACAGAAGAGAAATTCAGTAATCTGTGGTTCAAAATTGAGTTGTTTAACATATGTATAATTGGAGTTTCAGGAAAGGAAATGGAGACAATGCAGAAAAGCAATGTTGTGAAAAAATAATTTCCAAAATGCCCCTGAATTTGGTAAAAAGCATCTATAGGTCTAAAGATTCTAAAAATAATTGAGTTGTATAAATACCAAGGAAACAATATCTGACACATCATCATCAAATTGCTACAAACCACAAAGACAAAAAGTTTCAAGCTGCCAGAGGAAAAAAGACACATCCTATATGAAGGAACAATAAATTAAAAATGACAGATTTCTCTCCAGGAAGAAATGACTGAGTCCAGAAGACAGAAGATATCTTTAAAGTACTGGGGGAACACTGACAGTGTAAAATGCTATATTCAAAGCTCTCCATCCTGCACACAGAACAACAAATGAAATAAGAATAAAAATACATACTCTTCAAAAACAGGGGTTTGGGTGGCATGGTGGTTAAGATGGCTCCACATGACTGACTGTGGATTCTGAGTCTCAGACTTGAGAAAACATACCAAAATGCTGGGCACGTGTGGATCCAAAAATCCCAAGAGGAGAATAGAGGAGAAAGGATTGTGGCATGGCCATACCCCTGTAGGGGGTTGCTTTCTCACCTTTCCTTTCTCTCTCTCTCTCTCTCTTTCTGTCTCTGGTGAGCACACATGTCCTATACCAAACTAAAAACAAATAAACAAAACCCAAAAAAACAGGGGCATATATTGCTCTCTAGAGTAACCACAGAGAAAATAATATATAGTTAAAAGGACAATTGAGGAAATAAAGTGGAGCACTACAAAATGCTTACTTAGTGTAAAACAAGGCAAGAAAAGGTAAATATAAAAAAAAAAAACATTAAAGATAGTACACTGGAGGGGCTGGCAAGTGGCCTGGTGGTTAAAGGCACTGGACTCCCACACGGCTAACTGCAGTTCAAGTCCTGGCCTTGGTGGCTTGCTTTCTCACTTTCTGTCTCTCTCTCACTGTGTGTCCCTCTCTCACTCTTAGAAAACATTTTTAAAATTATCTTAAAAACCTTTTAGTTTTAGGTGCCTAAGTATTTTATAATTGGGCAACTAATAACTAAGTCAGATAATTATAAAAAATGATGAAATTCAAATATCACAGAAGCGGGTACATCCACACCTCCTCCTTCGCTCATCAGTCTTGCATCATCCTCACCTCTTACAGACAACTGCAGCAGCTTCCTAACAGCTCGCCTCTCAGTCCGTGCTCTTTGTAGTTACTGTTATCCTGTTCTCTATCTCTCTCACTCTCTATTGTCTCTATCTGTCTATCATCTATCTATCTATCTATCTATCTATCTATCTATCTATCTATCTATCTATCTATCTATCTATCTATCTATCTATCTATCTATCTATCTATCTATCTATCATCTATCTACCTATCTCTATCTATCCATCCATCCATCCATCCATCCATCCATCCATCCATTCATATGCTCTTTTCATTCCTTTTTATAGAAACTTCAATGACCACTCATTTTTCTTAAAATAACACTTAAACCCCGTACAATGGCTAGATGGATTTTGTGGTATGGTTGTGGCCTGCCATGCCACTCTCTCTCTCCAGCTGACACATGGACCCTCTAGAAAAAATTTTTTAAGAAAATAGTACCATGATAGATTTAAACTCAACTATATCAACATTTACCATAAATGTAAAGCAAATAAGCATCCCCATTTAAAGGCAGAAATGGAATGGATGAACAAGCTGGCCACAGCTATACAATATCTAAAAGATGCTCTTAAAATATTAAAATAGAGATAAATTGACAGACACATGGAACGTGTGTCAAGAAAGAGTTGACGATAGCAAGATCAATGTCTGTACATTTGAAGAACAGATTATGTGAGGTAATATTTACATTAATTAGCTAGATTTAACCATTCCATAATGTATGCATATTTCAAATCATCATGTTGTACACAATAAATACATACAATTTTATCATCAATTAAAAAAATAAACTCAAATATTCTACAAAAAATGTGTAACATTACAGGATGCAAAGTAGGTATAAAGAAATCAACTTTACAGGAGCAGCAAACAATTGGGAAATGAAATTTAAAAACAATTCCATCTGCAAAATGTGAAGACATAAGTACTTAGGCATAACTATAACAAAATAAATATGTTCAAGGACTAGTCACTGAAAACCACCAAACATTGATGAGATAAATCAAGATCTAAATAAATAGAAAAGCATACAACATTCATGGATTAGAAGACAATGTTCTTAATACTGAATTCTTGCCAAATTTATATATATGTGTTTGTGTACACACATATACATAAAATGCAAACCAAATCAAAACACTACTGGGCATTAATTTTTAAAACTTAATGATTTAATTCTAATTTATATAGCAATTCAAAGGATCTGGAGTGCTAGAACAATTTTGAAAAAGAACAAAGTTGGAGGACTCATAGTATCTGATTTAAAGATTTACTAAAAATCTATATAAATCAAGGCGGTGGTACTGGCATAAGAAAAGGCATATGGAATGATGGAATGGAATTGAAAATTTAGAGGTAGACTTACACCTACAATTAACTGATTTTCTTTTTCTTTTATTTTTGGAGAGCTTTTGCAATAGGGCACTTGTGCTTGCCAGAAAGATAGAGAGAGATAGTGAGAAATCACTCCCCCAGAGGGGATGGCCATACCACAATCCCTTCTCCTCCTTTCTCCTTTTGGGGCTTTGGGCATACACATACATGCACCTGGCATGAGTTTCAAGCCACCAAGTCAGGGACTCAAACCGTGGTGGGCCACGTGGGAGTCCAGGGCCTTAACTGCCACACCACCTGCTATTCTCTATGATTAAATAATTTTCAATAAAGGTATCAAGGCAATTCAGTGGGGAAACAGAATGATGACTTCAACAAATTGTTCTTATACACCTAGGTAACTGTAAAGGAAAAATCTAACCTCCACTCCTCATATCATATAAAAATCCAATTCATACTAGATTATTGACCTAAACATATATGCTAAATGTTAAAATTCTAAAGATTCTGGGAGAGAACACTGAAGAAAATCTTCATGGTTCTGAGGTAGGCCAAGATTTCTGAGAGATGAAAACACAAACCATTAAAAATATGTAAATTCTATTTCATCAAAACATTTTTTAAATAATTATTTATTTAATTAAATTAATTAATTTATTTTTCATTTGACCAGAGAGACAAAGAGAGAGAGAGGGAAAGTGAGAAAGTAAGCCACCAGGCCCATGACTCAAACTGCTGTCAGCCATGCAGGATTTCAGCCCTCCTACCACTAAGCTACCTGCTGGCACCTATTTGATAAAAACATAAAGGTCTACTTATCAAAGGACATCATTAAGAAAGAGAAAAGGGGGACCAGCAGTTAGCATAATGGCTATGTTGCTGGACTCCCATGTAGTCGACCGTGGTTTGCGTCCTGGGCCTGGTGGCTTAAACTCACGCCGGGCGCATGTGCATGCATGCCCAAGATCCCAAGAGGAGAATGGAGGAGGAGGCATTGCGGCGTGGCCATCCACCCTGGGGGGTGATTTCTCGCTTTCTGTCTCTCTGGCTCTCTCTGTCTGTCTGGCAAGCGCACGCACCCTATAGCAAAAAAAAAAAAAAAAAAAACCAAACAAACAAACAAAAAAAACCTCTCCAAAAAAAAAAAAGAGAAAAGGCAAACCACATTAGGGAAAAAGTATTTGTACATCTAACAAATATCTAACAAAATATTTGTATCATATACATATACATAAATCCCGTAATTTAGTAACAAAAATTTCTATTTTCCCCAGTGAGTAAAAGACTTGAATGGACACCTCACAAGGTAAATGAATGACTAAACATTTTATGAAAAGGTATTCATCATCAAAAAAATTCAAATTGCAACTATAGTAATATCCTACTTCCCCCCCACCTCAGTAACTAACATTAAAAACCCTATCATCACTAAATGTCAAAAACAATATGAAACGATGAAAACTGTCATGTGTTGCTGGTGGGAGTATAAAATGTGACAAACACTTTGGAAGTCTCTTTGGCTGTTTCTTATGAAATTAACTACACACCTATACTATGACCCAACAACTGTTTTCCAGTGTTAGCCTCATTGCTAGTGGAGGAGACAGGGACTACATTGGTAAACAAAGAAGGAAATAAGATAATTTTAGGTTGTGGATGTGACCAGTTAATGTTTTTAACGTGCTTAGTAAGGTCATTGTGCTGGTGCCTGCTGTTGTTGTTGTTTTTTTAACTACCTGTGAGATCCTGGAAGGCTGACATAGTTCTGAATCATTCCTAGCCTGCAACACAGTGCCTGGAGACGTCAAAAAAGTGCTTTATTGAATGACTGAATTGGAATGAATAATAAATGAGGAGAAATCAATGGAAATCAATGAACACAAACCATAATAAAAAGGAAGAATCTAAGCCCCAAAGAATAAGATACAAGTGACATGAGCAGGTGTGTAGAGGGGAGCTGAGCTGGAGAAGTCTGGGAAGGCTTTTTGGAGGAGGTGAACTATGAACCAGTTCTTGGAGAAGGTTCAGAAACCATGGTGAATAAGAGGAGAACTGGGTGGACTGGAGGGAAGATTCAGATGAGGAAGAGAGGCCTCTGGAGGAAACCAGGTTAGAGTTATACCATGCTTCCATATTAGAAGGCTTTGATGGAGACAGGGGTCCTGGAAGGCTCTACTGCTAACAGCTGAGCAAGAGAGGTCCTCTCAGCCCTGCAGCCAGTGCTCAGGCATCTCGTGGCTTAGTAGTACTCAGCATAGTCAGGTAGGGCTCTCTAAGTAGTGACTTAAGGGCATCTGTTCCCTATGCTCACCTACCTTGGTCCTGACAGAAGTGTCCAGCTCATATTTGGGCTGGTTTCTGAATGCCTCTGGCTAACCAGTATGTCACCTTATGATTTCCAAGGTGGTTTTGCAACTGCAAGAGTCTATGATTTGGATCCCCCCAAAATCCTTGTGCTGAGACCTGACCGTAACAGGATTAAGAAGGTAAATACTTGATCCAGGGGTTTTTTCCAGGGTTTCAGCAGTTGGCATGGTTAAGGTGCTGACCATGGTTCGAGTCCCAGAACTGATGGCTTGCTCTCTCACTTTCCCTCTCTCTGTCTGTCTCTGGTGAGTGCATGTGCCCCATGGCAAACTTAAAAACATAATAATAAATAAAATTTTTTAAAAAAGCAAACCCTTGATCCAGTTTTGGTGTTGAAAGGCAGGCTCTTGGGGAGATTAGTGATTAGGTATTTGGGTTGGGCTTGATGACTCTCTCTGGTGGGTGTATAAGGGGAAGGAGGAATAAGACAGACACAGGGACACAGACCAAGTCTTTGGGCTCTCCATGTTGTGATACCTCTAGAAGACCTCTCCACTCCACCACAAGAGGTGGCTCTTGGAGCTCAGTCCTTCTAACCATGAGCTGAATAAACCTCCATTCTCTTACATTTCCCAGACCCAGATATTTTCTTGTTATTAGCAACCAAATAGACTAGAACAGGGGATCAAATGGGGAGACCAGAGACTGTCTGGGTACTGATCTCAAATTCAAACTATGTCCACCAACTGGCAAAACCCTTGAAAAACAAGCAAATAACAACAAAACATGTATATTTAAAACTGAATCACAGCGGGACCAGCAGTTAGCACAATGGCTATGTCGCGGGACTCCCATGTAGTCGACCATGGTTCGAGTCCCGGACCCGGTGGCTTAAACTCACGCTGGGCACGTGTGCGTGCGTGCACAAGATCCCAAGAGGAGAATGGAGGAGAAGGGATTGTGGCATGGCTATCCCCCCTGGGGGGTGATTTCTCACTTTCTGTCTCTCTGTCTCTCTCTATCTGGCAAGTGCACGTGCCCTATAGCAAAAACCTCTCAAAAAAAAAAAAAATACAAAACAAAAACTGAATCACAGGGACCAGCAGATGGCCTAATGGCTGTCACTAGTCTCCCATGTAGTTGACTGTGGTTCGAATCCCGGACCCAGTGGCTTAAACTCACACCAGGCGCATGTACATGCATGCCCAAGATCCTGAGAGGAGCATGGAGGAGAAGGGACTGTGGTGTGGCCATCCCCCCTGGGGGGTGATTTCTCACTTTCTGTCTCTCTGTCTCTCTATAATCTCTTTCTGGTGAGTGCACGGGCCCTATAGCAAAAAACCTCTCGAAAAACAAAAAACAAAACAAAACAAAAAAACCTGAATCACAAACCTAACCTAAAAAGATTATTTGAAAAATACCAATGGGGGCCAGCAGGAGGCATGGTGGTTCAGGAGCTGAACTCCCGTATGGCCGACTGATTTTAATCCTGGACCTGCAACTTGAAAATCACACTGAACAAGTGTGTGTGCCTGCCCAAAATTGTGAGAGGAGAATAGAGAAGAAGGGATTGTGGTGTGGCCATACCTGCTTGGGGGCGTGGGGATTTCTTTCTTTCTGTCTCTGTCATTTCTCTAGTGAGCATGTGAACCCTATGGTAAAAAGCTAAATAAATAAATAAATAAATAAAAAAGAAAGGAAAAGTACCAATGATCCATTCTAAACTAGAAACTTAGACTTTTCCAAAATTACTAACTTGGAACAGTGGTTTTAAACATTGGACTCATCTGGAAGTTTTATTAGACATCGTCCTCTGGTCCCACAGAGTTTCTGATCCAGTCTGTGTCAGGTGAGGCTTGAGAATTTGCACTTGGTGTTGATGTTGTCTGATCATACTCAGAACGGCTGACCTAAAATGATCTGGGATCATTGAAATATTCTCCAAAGCCAACTCAGACAGCTTTGGTTCTGGTTCTTATTAAATATCTGATTTAATGTGACAACTCTAATGCTGAGAACTATAAATTAAACTTACTGAGTTGCCACCTGCAATACTATGGTTTTTAGTCCTCCTATGTTGTAAGAAACCCCTTGAAAATCTGTTTTTAAAAATTGTATGAGCGCTTGGGCCAGTAGGTGGCATCATGGTTAAGGCACTGGATCCTGTGTGGCTTACTGTCTGGTTCAAGTTCTGGACTTGGTGGCTTGAAAATCATGCCAGGTGTGTGTGCGTGCATGCCCAAAATCCTGAGCGGAGAATGGAGAAGAGATTGTGGTGCGGCTATCTTCCCTATGGATTTATTTCTCATTTTCCCTCTCTCTCTCCAGTGAGTGCATGTACCCTATGTCCACAGTCTTAAAATAGTTTTCAGATGTCTCCATGGGAGGTGGGGGAGACATGAACACAGATGCATGCAGAATTTGTCCTGCATTTTGCTGTGGTTGAGTCAGAGCATGTTATTTTGAATCATGTTCATCTCGGGACCCCAGGTTAAGAAAATCTGCTAATGAGGCAACAGCGGCACCTGTAAGTGAAGAAGGGTATTTCAGTGCTGTCTGGGTCAGCCAGCTGACTTTAGGCTAACTGCCTATCCTCTCTGAGACTATAAAAGGAGACTCACTATATTTTCTTTTGGTTGCTTCTGGAGAATGGGTCTTGGGAAGGTGGAAAACAGATCTTTAATTTTTATTTGATGTACTTCTTTACTGTTTAAACTCTAGGCTATGTGTAAATGTAAACATACCACACACTCTTGCATCTTCGTTTTGCGAATATGTGTACACATTTTTTTCTTTGAAATCCAAATTGATAGTCAATTGGTAACCTTTAATGCCTTTGTGTGATGCATGCAAATACAATTTTTCAATTCTGCAGTCATGTTTGTTTTAGTTCTCATGTATGTGACTATGAAATCACACTAAAGCGCTGAATAACTCAAGCTAAATAAATGGATGTGTATAAATATTAAATACACACCATCCTCACTGGGTTATTTAGAATGCAAGTACAAAAAAAAGTATGTGAAATAATTCTGGAAATAGGTTGTCTGGATTTAAAGGTTATTATGATTGGTTTTCCTATCACCAGCATGCCTATGGGCTTGAAACCCTTCCAAGGCCTTTCTGAACACTCCTTTCTCTCTGCCAGTAGCTGAAATCTGTTCCATTCACACCGTACTTTTTTATTATTTGCAGCAGGTGGAAGGCTCTTCTTAGAAGTTCAGTTCTTTAACGTCTAAAATCCAGTGAGAGTATGTGTGTGCATGCTCGTGTTTATCTGGGCAGATATGTACATGTGGATATATGCTTGTGGGTGGTTGAAGTCTTTAATGCATCTTCCCCATTTTCTCTCTCTCTGTATATACGCATCTTACCTGGCAAATATTGGGTTGTTGGAAAAGTCATGACATATTTTTTCTATGTTTTTCCATGCAAAAATGAGTCATGACTTTTCTGACATCCTAATAAAGGTAACACATAAAGCCTCCAGCTAGCTTGTGCCTGAACAGAAGGTCCTGTCTATGTTGGCCCTCTTGTGCTGCTTTCCCGAAGTCATCAACAACTGCGGAGTGTTTCAGTGAAGTCATCCCAGCAGCCCCACTGGTCAGTCAATGACTCCCTGCCAGTGCAATTAGTGTCCACCTTCCACAAAAAAGCAGGTTCTAATGGGTTCCAGGTCCCCTGCCCTGAAGTTTTGTTCTGTGGCTGTAATGGTCCTCACCCAGACTGCCCTCATTAAGGCAGTGGCAGGCTCAGTCTGGTGGCTGTCCTCACCTGACATCTGCCTAGGCCAACATATTTTTTCTATGTTTTTCCATGCAAAAATGAGTCATGACTTTTCTGACATCCTAATAAAGGTAACACATAAAGCCTCCAGCTAGCTTGTGCCTGAACAGAAGGTCCTGTCTATGTTGGCCCTCTTGTGCTGCTTTCCCGAAGTCATCAACAACTGCGGAGTGTTTCAGTGAAGTCATCCCAGCAGCCCCACTGGTCAGTCAATGACTCCCTGCCAGTGCAATTAGTGTCCACCTTCCACAAAAAAGCAGGTTCTAATGGGTTCCAGGTCCCCTGCCCTGAAGTTTTGTTCTGTGGCTGTAATGGTCCTCACCCAGACTGCCCTCATTAAGGCAGTGGCAGGCTCAGTCTGGTGGCTGTCCTCACCTGACATCTGCCTAGGCCAGGCTCAGTATGGGAGGTAGATTGAGCCTCAGCCTAGGAGCCGGAACACCATGTCCCAGGCCCTACCCTGCTTAACTCATGCATGTTAGGGCATGTATGTTCTCTCTGGGGCCCAGTATCTCCACTTATAAAATGTGGATGGTTGGATTAGATCAGTAATTCTCAGCCTTTCTGGATCTGTAGTTCTCATCCCTTTGAAAATCTAATGAAGTGATTGGTCTTCTCCCCAGAAAAACATGCATAAACATATATGCATAAATAATGCATATTTGATTTTAGAGGTTCAGCAATCACTGAGGTTCTTTCTCCAATGAACAATTGCACAAGTGGGTTATAAACTCTGATCTTTCTCCCCATCTCCATTTTCTCACTCTTCCTCTTTTCCTGTCTTTAACGTGCTGATATGGATAGAAAGAGGCTATGAATGGAGAAACTTCAAAAATCGTAACGTGCTTTGCACATGTGAAGGGTGTTATAATTAACATGCGGTCTTCTCTATTCCTTTTTGCTGACCTCATGATAATAACAGTGAGTATTTAAGTGTCTACTCAGTATAGGTGATGTACTCAGAGCTGTCCATACATTATTTAATGAAAAAATTATTTTATTGAGCTTTTTAAATTTATTTATTTATTTTAATTTGACCATAAAAGGACAGAGAGAGAGAGAGATAGCCGCCAGGTCCGGGAATCAAACTGTGGTTGACCACGTAGGAGTCTAGACTCCTTAACCAGCACAACACCTGATGCCCCCCAACCACATTATTTAATTTAATCTTCAAAATAAAACCATAGGGTAGGTACTAATGTCGCTCCCATTTGGCAGATGAGAAAACTGGTCAGGGGACCAGCAGTTAGCGTAATGGCTATGTCGCTGGACTCCCACGTAGTCACCCGCGGCTCGAGTCCTGGACCCGGTGGCTTAAAACTCACGCTGGGCACGTGTGCATGCGTGCCCAAGATCCCGAGAGGAGAATGGAGGAGAAGGGATTGCGGCGTGACCATCCCCCCTGAGGGGTGATTTCTTGCTTTCTTGTCTCTTTGTCTCTCTCTGTCTGTCTGGCGAGCGCATGCATCCTATAGCAAAAACCTCTCCAAAAAAAAAAAAAAAAGAGAGAGAAAACTGGTCAGAAAAAGTTTAATTATTTCTTTCCAAGATTACATGGTTGCAGTGGCAAAGAACAGGTAAGTTTCAATTGAGGTAAAATAGCCAGATTATGAGATGGCCAGGTTGTCATTCACAGTGATTAATTTTATTTCCACTGGAGGAAATATTAAGAGTGATTCCTGGGGGCTACCAGGTGGCATGGTAGTTAAGGCACTGGACTCCCACATGGCTGACTGGTTCAAGTCCTGGACCTGGCAGCTTGCTTTCTAACATTCTCTCTCTCTCTCCTCTCTCTCTGCCTCTCTCTAGTGAACATGATACCCTAGACCAATTTAAAAAAACAGTAATAATAATAATAAATAACATGAAATAAATAATTCTTAAAAAAAATAAAAAGAGAGATCCCTGAAATATAAGAGCAGGGCACCTACTCAAACACACATATGCTTGCATACACGCACATAGTCACAAACACCCTGGACTGATGAATCCAAGGTAGACCAGTATAGATGCATGTGGCATTGGAGCAGTCTGGGCTGAGGTGACTGAAATGACAAGGCAAAGAAATCAAGCAAGGGCACTTTCTGGAGGGGTTAAAATTGGCTAAGCTTGAAAAAAGGGGAAGGTAAATGAACAGTGGAAGAGGAGAGGGTGTCCTTCCAGGTCAAAGGAATAGCTGTGCAAATATACAGGCTGAGGGAGCCTGGGGTAATTCCAGTCAGATAAACGTTTCATGAGCACGTACTCTGCACACCCTGCTACAGCCTGAGCAGGGGGTGGTCCTGCACCCAGCTGCTCTGTGTCTAGTGGTGGCAATAAGAAGGTTGCAGAGGGGCCAGCATGTGATATGGTGGTTAAAACACTGGACTCCCATACACTGACCTTCATTCAAGTCCCGGACATGGAGGCTTGCTTTCTCACTCTCTCTTGTGAGTGCACATGCTCTACAGCAAAATTAAAATAATGAAATAATGATATGAATAATTCTTAAAAAAAAAAAAAAGAAGAAGAAGAAGAAGACTACAGGGACGTCCATCCATGTGGCTCAGGCAGCCAAAGCATTTGAAAAGAGCCCCTAATAATAATAATGGCCTAGCAGCCAGCACACGGACTGTGAAGTCGATTGGTTCTGGGTTCGTATCCCAGCTCCTTAACCACTCCAGCCTCAGTTTGCTTTTCTGTACAATGTAGATAACCACAGGATATGCCTTGTAGAGTTATTGAAGGTGTTACCTGAGACGACGTAGAGGGTTTAGTACAGAGCTGCCAAGGATAAGCGCTGAGTAAATGATGACTATCACTGCCTCGTCATCCAGCATAACTGTAGGAAAGACAGCATGGTGCCTGACACATATGGGGTACTTCAACATACGTTTCCTCTCCCTAAGGCTATTCTCTGTGTCCGTTTGTTCAAGACTGAACAACAACAAATTTTTTTTTATCATGTCAGAGAAAGAGAAAAGCCACTCCCTTGTTCCCAACTGATGAGTGAACCGTACAGTTCTTTAGAAGAAGCTTCATGTGTTAATAAACTGCACAGATTCTGAGAACGGAGGACCCAGGAATGACAACTTGATAATACCGTTAGGTGAAATTGAACACTTAGAACATTTCACTTGATTCCTTTCAAACACAGGGTGAGAGAGAGATGACCCATACTTTGGCTTTGTCCTTAATTGATCACATTTTGAAATATGCTGTTTACTGGTGACCCCGGAGTTAATAAACAGCCAGTCATAGCCCTCACTGTATCAAAATGCAGTTTACAAGCAGGAGGCTTCCTGGGTGCCAACAAGCATCTGCTGAGGTTTTAGAGTAAATTACCCAACAAATTCTGTTTTCCTGAGGGCCTTGTTTCAGGTCAAAGGATCCTTGCAAGAGTGTAACTAAAATATTTTTAAAAACATGGCCAGCCATGATGACGTAGGGGTAACACAGTTCCCTGCAATGTGGGGGCCACATGGGAAAGTCCTGGGTTCACGTCCTGAGGTCTCTCTGCTCGTGCCAGGCCCAGCCACCTGTGGCCATGGTCCTTGCTGGCTGAGGTTGCAAGCTGATGGCAGCCTGAAGACCTGTCAGAGGCTGTCTCTTGGGAAAAAATAAACTTATTTAAAAAAATTTCACATTTACCATTAAGGCACTTAAGACACAAGGTTCATCCAGCTGGTCCCATTGTCTTGCCCCCCTCTTTCCTCTCCCAAGTCAATCTCCCTCTGCCTCAGCTGGCACTGGATTGCAGACTTGGCATGCTCTTTGCTGCCTTCCTCCTTCTCCACTTTTAATCCATCACCAAATCATGATTCTGCTTCTAAAGAGTCTCTCCATCCCTATTCCCACTGCCCTGGACCTTCGTCTGCTGTACTAATGAGACACCTGCCATTGTCTCCTAACTGCTCCCCCTGCCACCATTCTTACTCCCTTTCAAGCTATTCTCCGTGTGACTGCGAAGGAGATCCTTCTAAAATGCAAATTCAGTCCCATCATGTTCCTGATTAAAACTTTCCAAAGGCTCCCTGTTAACTTCAGGATAAAGTCTTAGCTTTATACAATGGCAAGCAGGATCCTTCAAGATCTCGAAGGCTCCCCACCTCCTTGCTGCTTCCCTGCTGCACCAAAGTTGAGGCTTTAACAAGAACAAAGAGGTTGAAGCCCTAAAAGATTCCAGTTTCACCCAGCTCTGCACACAGAGCTTCCATCCCAGGATGTCCTCCTTTCCTGGTTGGCCTGGAAAATTTCATCCCTTCCTCTCCTTTGACGCTCAGCTCTGACGTTAGTACCTGCATGAAGCCTTCTCTGACAGTCACCTCTCATGGAAACAGAGTTTTCTCTTGGAACGACATGAATATATTTCAATTGTTGAATGCATCTCATTGAATTAAAATTTCCTGTATTCAAGTCTGTTCTCTATTTCAAACTGAGAACAAGTTGACGTCAAGGTCCTTGAGTCTTTCAAACCCAAGTACAGAAGCCAAACAGCGAGCTTCACACAGATAATTTCATTTTACCATTGCAATATTTATGGTGGTTTCATGCTGTTCCTATTCCCCTTCTATAGAGAAGGAAATTCAGACTCAGAGAGGTTAAGCAGCTTATCGGAGATCACACAGGCATTGTCAGAGACAGATTTCAGCTCAGATCTAAGTGACTTGAAAGGGAAGAGGTGATCAAGAAATATTGGTTTCTTCGAAGGTTGACCAGGTGCTCATTGTTTTAAATCACTATCTGTCCCCTCCTGAAGATACATTTAGAATGAGAGTTTCAAGGATCCTAATGAAAATGTTCAGGCACACATTTAATGTATGAAAGACATACTGCCTGTATGACCTCTTTCAAAACAAAATTCACTTGAAAATAAAGACATGGAAATGACTTGAATTTAGAGAACCTGGGGCTCCTACAAACTCCAAGCATTTACTTGCTGCATGAACTTCCTCAAGCAAAAAGCATCAGGTGCTGGCAGTCAGCATGTATTGGAAGCAATCATGACACCAAAAGGGCTGTGTGTGGGATGGTGACAATGTCTGTTAAGAACAGTAACAATAGTAAGAAGACTCCATTCATTGAGCACTGGTGATATCTCGGACACTGTGCTAAGCACTTGGCAGGACAGAGCTTTCTGATAACTTGCCCAGAGTTGCACACTGCCAACAAACAGTGGAGTGGGACCTGAAGCCAGAGATCATGCTCTGCTCACTGTTCCACTGCTACTACATGCTGCTGCTTATTATGGTCTGCCAAGATTTAAGTAGGGTCAGTGGCTGGTCGGAACCTCTGAGGTGGACCTGCCCTGGTCTTGATGGCTGTGTGACTATGTGGTGAATGTTTATGGGGCTGTAAAGACCACTGCTACCAGACAGCATGGGTCCAACTGCCTTTGAGGGTCTGAAGTCTATGAGGGTCTGGAGTCATCTCTCCCTGTGCTAAAAACTTCACTCTGGATTCACTGAAGACAACTGAGATCTCTCCAGAGTCTCTAAGAAAGAAGCAAGAAAGAGAGCAAGGGGAAAAGAGAGACTTTTCCCTCTTCACACACACACACAAATCCTGCCATATCTCCCAGCATGGCACTGAAAGAGTTAGTCTGAAACTGCTTCTATGATGAATGGCTATAATACTGTCTACGTAATGGGTTTCCTATTTAAATTTTGTGAGGATTTAATCAGTTGGGCGCAGCTGTGCAAGATGCACCATAAACTATGTTGAAAAATATGTAGACATATACATTTATCTGCTACAAATTAAGCTCACTTAGAGGTGGTCTTAATGGCCCATGTAGCTATCATTACAAGCATAAATTCTAAACTGTCTGTTTCCAGTGAATTTGCTTTGAGAAAAAAATTAATGCTCATCCTTAGCAGAGCATGGTAATAAATGAAAGGACCCTTAATTTGCAAAGCACTAATAGCCCAGCCATTTTTCATTAGGAACCTCATGTTAGATCATGTATGGCAGGGTGGCTTCATGGGGGATTCCGTTGTCCAGTCTGGGGAGGGGTGAGGACTGGCTCTCTGGAGGTCTGCCCTCTATGGTTTGCTTGAACTCCCCAGGGAAAGGATGAAATCCTGGTTCTGAACTGAGGAGGAGAGCCTCCTTGTCATAGGGTTTGAGATGCAACCTTTCAGAGGCACCCTGAGCTTTGCTCAGGCCACATTGCAAAACTTAGCATGCAGATAGCCCAATGAGGAGCACACAGCTTTGTGCTAGTGAGAATTCTCAGCTAGTCGATGTTCTTCCACTTTCTCTTAGATCCTTGCACTGGAAAATGGTAAAATGGAACTGGATTTGAGTCCCAGCTTGCTACTTTGCCACAGTCTGGTCCTGGCAATTCACTTCTCAGAATAACCAACAGTTGACAGTTTGCAAGAACTTTTCTTTTTTCTCCTCACATCTTAATCAACCCTTATCTTAGAGCAACCTTAGAGTTAGGGACAATTATGTTCCCAGTGTAAAATATGGGGATGAGGTTGGACTGGGGTGAGGTAAATGGGCGTCTGGGATATACAATTAAATGAAGCACTCACTCTCAGGCAGGTGCAAATGCCCCCTCTACATTTGCACCCCCATAGTCATGAGAGTAGTCTTAAACTTTGTTCCTTAAGTGTCTCTCCTGCCACATCCATAGTTCCAACCCTGGAGAGGTATCCTAAGGCATAGAGAAGTACCTTGCCCAAGGGCACACAGGTACCTAATGAGAGAACAGGAGTCCAATTCATGGCTGTCTAACTCCAATTCCATTATCTTTCCATATGCCATGGTGATGCCCATTTGAATTGAAAAGCTTGATTGCATTCAGCCCAAGATGAGCATTTACTGTGAGCCAAACTTCATCGCAAAAGCTGTCACGTACTTTGTCTCATCTCATTTTCTTCACAGTACCCTTTACTTTCACAAATAATCATATACATGCATTTAAAAATTTTGTTTTGGGAGTCAGTAGGTGGTGCAGAAGTTAAATCAGCTGGGTACCACATGGCCTAACTCATGGTTCAAGTCCCAGACATAGCAGCTTAAAAATCATACCAGGCACATATGCGTATCTGCCCAAAAATCCCAAGAGGAGAATGGAGAAGGGATTGCAGCATAGCCATCTTCGCTAGGGGATGCAGATCTCTCTCTCTCTCTTTATCTCTCTCTGGTGAGTGCGTGCACCCTATAGCAGACTGAAAAAAATATATCTGTGACAGGTATAGTCTGGTGAAATGTTCACTACTTTGGTGGTTGGAATAGTGCTTGGCACATAGTAGGGGCTCAATAAATATTTCTTGAATTAATTTCCTTATTCAACACATTTGCAGGACAAGCTGTGTAAAATTAGTCTGGTGGTTCTTATGCGTGATCCCAGACACCCACAGATGAGAAAGAACCACTCAGGAGGTTTGGTTCACTCTCTCCTGTAAGTAGCAGGTGTTCCTGCTACTCAACCACGTCCAACCATGCCATCTGGCGATAGGAATCAGATAACAAAATCAGGGTTGGTTTTGTCTGGTTCATTTCCAGCCATCAGAAATGCAAAATCACTCTCACCAAAGTGTCTGGTAGTGAGATGTGGAGTTGCACCAAAAAGTGATAGAACCCTGTTGGGGGTACTCACACCTTTCCCTGTCTATCTCTCTCATGAAATAAATAAATAAATAAATAAATAAATAAATAAATAAATAAATAAATAAATAAATAAATACATACA
>NW_006159927.1:702663-724103 GCF_000334495.1 Tupaia belangeri chinensis | reverse complement strand
AAATAAATAAATAAATAAATAAATAAATACATACATAAATAAGTACATAAATAAATAAGAGAAAGTGGTAGAAGGATAAAAATGCAGCAAATCTGAATCTTAAAAAAAAAATTAACCTACTGAAACCTAACCAGTTGCCAAGACATCAGGGGTGACTGGACTTCCAGAACTCTCTTGAGAAATAGGAATAGCTCCTTTTCAGACTTTGAGACCAGCTCTCAGAATTCTTTTCCTCTGTGTCCTGCCAGCCCAGCCTCCCGCTTTGAGACGATGCCCCATCTAAGCCATTTTTAGGAAGGCTCCCAGTATGTGCTGCACCATTTCCTTAGAAAGCACCAAGGAAAATAGAACTTTAAAAATCCGGCCAATGGTTCTGCACAAAACACCAATTGACAAGTTTGTGGAACCAGGCAAGAATGGCAACCACATTAGTATCGTTGAAATAGAAACAGATGATGAAATTAGGAGCAACTGCAGTGAGATGCTGGCCCTCCATGTGGAGTGTCTGACAGAGATGATCCTGAGGAGTGGTGTTTACTCCTCCCTGGCTGCTTCCCCTGGGAGGGCTCCATGAAGGACAGGTGCAATGTGAACTGAGCTAGTGGCTCATTGCTGGCCATTAAGCTCAGCAATGAGGTTCCACAGAAAAGGCCAGACTGAATTTCTGACAGATTGCAATAATAGCATTACTTGGAGCTAAATATATATGGCCAGACCTTCACAGATATTAATTTTTTTCAAGAGAGATTTTTGCTATAGGGTACATGAGCTCACCAGAGAAACAGAGAGAGGCAGAGAGACCAAAAAAAAAGAAAAGTGAAATCACCCTTCAGGGGGATGGCCATGCTGCTGCAATCCCTTCCCCTCCAGTCTCTTCTTAAGATCCTGGGCATGCATGCGCAGACATCTGGCATGTTTTCAGCTGCCTGGTTCAGGACTTGAACCACAGTCGACTACACACAGTCCAGTGATATAATCATTATACCATCTACTGGCCCCCAGTTTTGATTTTTTTTATAGTTAATTAGGGTAGGGGCCCGATCTAAACTCATGCCCAAGGCCAGACCTCTCATTTGCACTAACAAGCCTCTAAGTCAGCTTCCTTCTGTCTTTGGAGCCCCAGGCTGCATCCTCACCTGGCTAGCAAATACTACTTCCTCTAGGCAGCCCTCTCTGATGTCCTACCTGCCCCAAACTGTCACCATGTCCCTAGTGGTATTCTCAGAGTACACAGCATGTAGAATTCTGCCCCTGCTTTAGACCCTCCTGCACTTGGTCTGCCTCCCCCAAAGCCCTGGGAGGGCAGAGACCATGAGGTTTCATTTACCTGCTGATTCACATCTCTTAGCATAGATAGAAGCACTGAGCAGTGCATGTAGTAAAGGAATCAAAGACTCAATGGTCTTCACCAGGGCATCTCAAACTTTAAGGTGTATAAGAGTTACCAAGGGAGCTTGGTAAAATGTAGAGACTCGGCCAGCAGGTGGTTTGGCACTTAAAGTGCTGGTTCCCACATGGCTGATGCCAGGTTCAAGAACTTGACCTGGACATGGTAGCCTGAAAAACACACTGGGTGCAAGTGCATATATGCCCCAAATCTTGAAAGGAGACTGGAGGAGAAGGATTAGATTACATCCATCCCCCATCGGGGCAATTTCTCACTTTCCCTCTCTCTCCATCTCTCTCTGTCTCTCTCCAGCTGGCTCATGTACTCTATGGCAAACAAACAAACATACAAACAATACCTAGAAACCCCCAAAATATCCAGATTTTAGTCCAGCCACAGTGGCACATGCTTTGAAGACACTGTGCTCCACAGCATGGACCACATGGGAGGCCTGGGTTCAATTCCCACTCCAACCTAAAGACTGAGCTCAGTTATATGCACCTGTAGTCCCAGCTGGGAGAGTGAGGCAAGAGGACAGTGACATGGTGAGACTCTATATTTAAAAAAGAAATGCAGATGCTGATTTCAGCAGGTCTGGGCATTTGCATTTCTAAGAAGCTCCTAGGTGAGCTCCAAGCTGCTGTCTTGGGACACACAGTTAGTAGCCAGAGTTTGTTACCATATCAGACATGAGCATGGGCATGAGTTGTTCTGAGCACAGAGAAGTGAGGCATGACCTCAGTTCTTATCTAATGAAGTGAGTTAGGCTGCCTGATAGCTTATTCACCCTCTACATTCTTTCAGAGCTGATGGACAATCAGCACAGACTAACCCTTAGACAGTACTATGCTAGATGCTTTGTGTGTGTGCTCAGCTCTATTTCAAGTGAGAGGCTGCTGAAATCTTCCTAAGACCCAGGTGGTGCCAGGCAGCACTAAAGTTGGGAGCAGCATAGCCCTGCACAGCATGCCTGGGCTCTGTAGGCCAGCCTGCACAGGGGTCTGCCTTATGTCTGCTATCAGCAAGCTACTCAATCTCCCCTCACCTCAGATACCCCATTTTTAATGTAAAGATCATTCCAACATTTGTTCAGAGTGTTGTGAGGGCTGAACAAGAAGCATCTTCTAGTTGAGTCCCAGTCACTGGGTCAACGTCAGCAGTTCCAAATAGTTGCTTAATGTATACATGGAGCTGTGTCCTGACCTGGAAGAATAATTTGGGGGCAGCTATTCAAAGCCCAAACTGAGGCCAAGAGAGAACTGCCACCTAAACTTTATAATTTAAATGGCCTAGAGCTGTCCTCCTATAATAAAGCATGTTTTAAACAAGAGACTTGATCATATGTTGTCACATAAAGATGTGAATTGAAGCCATAAATCTCCTTCTAAAGCCTCAAATGCCAGGGAAACTTGGTGGTGCCTGAATCACTGTTCAGGATGCCTTGCTTGGCTTGGGCCCTGGCTTTACCCTCTGCAGAGCTCCCAGAACCTTGGCCTCTCCAGGGACCAGCCCTTTTCACACAGCTTCATCTGTCCCATAGGGTCTGTTTCCTGACTTGAACAAAAAGGCAGAATTATGTAGTCACTTGTGGCCAGGTAGACTAAGGCAGGGCCCCCAAAAATATTATGAATGAGTCTTTGCCAGAGAGGTGCACTTGGGTGGCTTCAGGGTTCTGTCATTGAGTCAATCCAGCTAAAGGAGTGGCATCGTGTCTAGCCAGAGGAAATATTCTTTTGGAACACCTTGGGGATAGACCCCTGGCATGGCGCTCTTGCCCTCGCTCCTGTGCCAGGGACACATGTTTTTTTTTCTCTATCCAGGGTCCTTATGTGTGATGTGGCTCTGTCTGATCAGCCCTCATTTCTCTGTAGAGCCTGTTTATTCTCACACGCAGATCTCATCTTAAATATTATCTCATCCTAAATATCATCAGGGAGGTTGAATCCAATGCCAGAATCTCAAAATGTGGGCCCCACCATCATTCTTTCTCATAACACCCTGCTTGTTTTCTGCACAGCATGCAACACAATGTTATTTTGCTTTTTAAATTTTTTTCAGAGTTTTTCTATAAGGCACATCTACTTGATAGAGAAAGTTGAGGGGGGCAGGGACTGAGAAATTATCTCTCATGGAGGATGGCCATGCCACAATTTCTTTTCCTCCAGTTTCCTTGCACATGCATCTGGTGATTTTCAAGCCACCAGGTCCAGAACTTGAATTGCACAGTCAGCCATGTGGGATCCAGTGCCACTTGCTGTCTGGTGACTCAATTTCTAATGGCACGTTTTAAGTCATTTGTTTATCAATACTGTTTTGGGTTTTTCAATCACCAGAGAAAGAGAGAGAGAGAAAGCACCCCTAATGAGGTGTGATCATGCTGCAATCCCCTTTCCTCCATTTCTCCATCCTGTCAGGATTTTGGGCACACATGCACATGAGCCCAGCATGTTTCCTAAGCTGCCAGGACCAGGATGTGAACTAGGATTGGCCATGTGGGAACTAACTCTTGATGTACGGCATTACGGGGCTGGCCTTGTTTATTTTTTGTGTGTTTCCCCTAGACCTAGTGGCCTGAGGGCAAGGCCAAGTGCATGTTATTCACTGCCCTATCCCAGCATCCAGCTCATAGTCATGGCAGTTAAGAGTACAGATTGGGACCAGCAGTTATCATAATGGCTATGTCGCTGGACTCCCACGTAGTCGACCGCGGTTCGAGTCCCGGACCCGGTGGCTTAAACTCATGCCGGGCGCATGTGCGTGCGTGCCCAAGATCCCGAGAAGAGAATGGAGGAGAAGGGATTGCGACGTGGCCATCCCCCCTGGGGGGTGATTTCTCGCTTTCTGTCTCTCTGTCTCTCTCTATCTTTCTTGCGAGTGCAAGAGCCCTATAGCAAAAACTTTAAAAAAAAAAAAAAAGAGTACTGAGTTGCTCATTCTGTGCTGACAGTTTTCTAAGGAATTTTTCCTGCTTTACCTCCTCCTGTTCTCAAAACCTCCCTGTAAGGTAAGTACTGCAATTTGGCACCTTTATTTATTAATAGAGGAGGAAACTGAGCAACAGAACCCTTCAGTGACTTGTGCAGGGTTATAGAAGAAGAAGACCCATTAGCCCATCCGGGATCATCTGACATCAGAGCTGGCCCTCCAGAAACTGTGCAGTTACACAATGGATGTTTAAAAGGAATTTGTTAAATGAATGAATGATCAGAACCACTCAGTGCAACACAGTCCCATCTAAACCCATCTAATCCAGGCTAATTCACCTCCATCGATACCAGGTCCTCTGCAGTGTGCTGAGTACAATGGGGACCTTACTCTTGAGGAAGCTAATGGTGGCCGTGGCAACAAAGGCATGTCTGAATAACCTTACCCACCTCCTCTGGGTCTCTCCTGTTTGCCTGGTTAGCTCATCAGATGTTCTCAGACTATAGCATCTCCTGAATGAGTATGAGTGGTGCACGATGGAGTAGAACATGGTCTCCATATCCACCTCGTATCCCTTATTTATAAACATGGACACCAAGCCAAGGAGCATTAGGTACATGGCGAAAAAAGGGGATGTGAATCTTCTAGACCTGCTCTGGAACCTCAGTTACACCAGCAAGCATCATAGTTTGTTGTTGTTGTTGTTGTTTTTGGGGAGGTTTTTGCTACAGGGCTCCTGCGCTTGCCCAAAAGACAGAGAGACAGAAAGCAAGAAATCACCCCTTGGGGGAATGGCCACGCCACAGTCCCTTCTCTTCCATTCTCTTGTGATCTTGGGCATGCATGCACACGTGCCCAGCGTGAGTTTAAGCCAGCGGGTCCAGGACTCGAACTGCGGTCAACTACATGGGAGTTCAGCGACATAGCCATTATGCTAACTGCTGGTCCCAAGCATCCAATTTTTAAACATTTTTTTTTTTCCAAAGATGTGCTTGTTTCATTGAGCTTGGGCTTTCTCACATACAGTTCCAGACATCGCTGGCTATAGGTAGGTGGTGATGCAGCCAGAGAGGGACTGAGCTGGAACCTCAGCCTCCCAGAGCCCCGCAATAAACCTCTCTATGTGCATCTACAAGGGCAAGATCTTAGTAGAGCAAAGTGTCCCGAAGAAGAAAAAAATGAATGCATGTCTGATACAAGGTCTCATCCCTTTTAAAGTATCCCATCAGATAAAGGCACACGAGGTGAGTTCAAATTCAGCATGTTGTTCAAATTCAGTCTATTGTCTCCAAGAAACTTAGTTTGACCTCGAAACCACTTATAAGAAGCGCCAGCTGTAAGCAGTAGTTTTAAAACTCTAGCTCTACCTGCATCAGCTTTGCCATAGTCACAGACCGCTAATACGGTTAATTACTTAATACTTTCTTTAAACTAACTCACTTAAAAACTTAAATAAAATTATTTTCAATGTATGAAAAATATAGTTATTTTAAAATAGTCATTAAAGCACGCTAAGTGGAAAATGAGTAATATTAGGTGGTAACATTAACTATAAACACAATAAAAACAAAATAATGCTATTAAATTTGAACCAGATGTTGTTAACCTAGTCCCAACCAGGGGCCTGCTGTGTTTGTTACAAAGGGAGATAAATACTGTTACAGAGGCCTGAAGGATGCTTTAGCAGTAAACCACGCTTTTCTCCCCAATGCAATCAAGAGCAAAAGTAAACTAGAGATGGAAAGGAAATAATCATTCTCCCTCTAGATAAAAATCCTTTTCTTAATCCCATGTAATACCATGGATCATCTGACACCACTTTGTACCATCAGGAGAAGACGCATTACACCCCGGGGAGACGCCGAGGTGTGGACGCTTGAACGGAGCTTCGAGACCCTGCTCTGCTGCCCATTTGCTCTGTAACTTTGTGCAAGTCACTCCTTTTCTCTGGGCCTCAGTTTAATCACCTGTAATATGCACGATTTGACTAGAATTTAGTTACTAGGTGATCTCGCGAGGCCTTGCGAGTCTCCGATTCTCTGACTCAATTCAGAACAAGTGCTATTACCTCCAGCAAACTGCAGCACACTGAAATTGAGAATGTGTCCTCTAAGAGCAGTTCAGATATACCACCGATTCCACACAGGGCTCATTCCTAGACGGAAATCAGGTTTCACGACTTTCTGGGAAGCCTTCCTTCATTGGCGAAGGCCGTACAAACATGTGAAGAAAGGCTGGGGGCTTGGGTGGGAGGAGGACTCAGCAAATAAAAGTCTGTTAGAAACCAGAAAACCAGCCTTCATGAGCAATCGGAACAGCTCACTTTGGTTAGAATATTTTGTAACCAGTAGGATTATCTGCGATGATAAAATTCATACCTGTGAGCCTTCAAATAAAGATGTCCCTGGGAGAGTATTGATGGCATCATTGTTGTTGGAAAGAGAAAGAAAGAGTGGCCCTGTGATCCCATTGTGCACAGAATAAAAGGCTGAGGAAACAGATCTATTTCTGTATTAGCTAAATGCAGAAGACTGTACCCCCAGATCCACTCATTCTTGGGTCACAACAGCTCCCCTCCAGGGAGCCAGGATGTGCATCTGGCAAACAAATACAGGCCTGGACACCCTTGGGGCCAGGACCTGATATAGGGGCACAAAGAAATGTAGTCACCATGTGCTCCCACAACTGCCGGATCTTCATTCTCCATACACCTGGGCCCAGCAGGGACTGCCCTCTCAGCCTCAGCTTCCCTGCCTGCACAATCAAATAGCCCCCCGCCATTCTTTTCTGCCCATCAAATTGTCTCTGGTCACTGCTAGGGACATTGTGAACTAAAAGGCAATACTTGGCCCTGTCCAAGGATGAGGAATGGCTCAGAAGTCACAAAGCCAACAGCTCCATTCCCGGGGACTAAGCATTAATTACTTACACTTTCCAAATTCAGCTTGAAAACCAAGAGCTCAAAGAGAGAACACTTAGCAAGGGTATTAGGGAGTGAAAGCTCATTTCCTGGGCACTTGCATTTCAGGTGCTGTTGGAAGTGCTTGACATATTGTAAGGCATTTTTCACAGTAGCCCAGGGGTAGGTACAAACACTGTCATTCTCTTTTAACACACATGGAAACTGAGGCACAGAAAGCTGAGTGATGTCCCCGAAGGGGAATCAGCCAGTAAGAGTCAGGGCCAGGATTTGAACCCTGGCTGATTGGCAGTTTTGGACTCTTCACCTTGCTAGCCTTGGACTGTACAGGCAGCTCCAAGGAGGCTGAGCACTCAGCTCTAAAAGGCCACCCACCTTGTATCTGAGCCGGCGTTCTGCCACTTATCCCCTTAATATGCCTTCGTTTCCTCATCTACACAGTAGGAATAAAGACACCATAGATTTCAGAATAGGAAGAATAAATGGAGCAAAACCTGTTCTGCCCTCAGCACGGTGCCTGGCACCTAGGAAATGCCAGCGATGATTGAGAAGGACACCAACTATTGGGCTGTCTGGAAAATCACAACACATTTCGCATAGAAAAACAAGTCATGACTTTCCCGACAACCTAATGCATCTATTTCTCTTCCTTCTTTCTGCTGACAGTCTTTGCCTGTTCTCACAGGGTTAGCCAGAGAGGTCCTTCTCCAACTTCACCTAGAGTCCTGGGTGGTCAATGCTGGAAACGACAGCCAAGTTTCTCTGGTTAGTTTGTGGCTGAGGCTTAACACTGCTGGTTCCCCATGGGAAAGGCTCTGGGTTCTCATCCTGAGACCTTCCTGAGCATTCAGGCTGGCCGAGATGGTATGGACTGCAGAGTGGGGACCTGTTAGGGGGTAATTGTCTCTCTGTCTCTCTGTGTCTTTCTCCCTTATGATGTAATTTTATTTTATTTTATTTTGAAGGGCAAAATCCCAGGCTGTTGCTACCAGCTCACTGCTGGGCTTATTGTACCCACCCTGCTGACTCCAATCCCACCTCGACCTGAGCTCTTAGGGGCTCACATCCTCCTCCAAAACTGTTCCCTGGTAGGGCAGGGCTAGGCCAGGGAAGGGGCAGCCTGGGTTCATAACTCAGCTGAACTGCCTGGCAGCTGCCGCTGGCACAGAAGCCATTAAAACTGCCACATCTGTTCTCTGCACCAACAGCAAATCAACATGAGGCCCCCCTTTCTGCAGCAGGTCCAAGGACTGGGCTGCAGATGCCATTGTATTAACTCTTGAATTTCAGGCCCGTGCCCCAACCCAATCTGACAGATCACTCCTCACTCTCTCAACTCCCCAATGAAAACTCACCCCCTACTCCTGGCCATAGTCAAGCCAGAGTCAGACCAGATATAAAAGTCACTAAAAAGAATTGATTGACTCATCACCCGGTTGCACGAAGCAGAGCCTGCCCTGACTGAGGAAATGAGAACTTTCCCTCCCTAGTTCTTTCCTTCAGAATCGTGGTTCTCAGTGGTACCCTGACCTGGGGAGAACTTAAAAGTTCTAATGATCAGACCCCACCCCAAATGAGGAAATCAGAAGCCCTGAGAACAGAACCAAGCTTGGTATATTTTTTAAAAAAAATCTTTTCAGGTTTTTCTAATGCCATCCCACAGTTGGGAACCATAGGTTAAAAGCTTGGTTTGTGGGGAAGAAATGTGACCCTCTCATGAGAGCCCTTGTCGGCCCCACTGCAGGCTATAGAGGCCTCCCAGCCACCAGCCAGCCTTTGTTGAGTTGTGATTGCATGCCCAAGTCAGGCCACCTGGGCACAAGTCTTGTTTTTTTTTTTTTTTTTTTTTTTTTTTTTTTTTGAGAGAGGTTTTGCTATAGGGTACATGCGTTCGCCAGACAGACAGAGACACAGAGACAGAAAGCAAGAAATCACCCCCCAAGGGGGATGGCCATGCTGCAATCCCTTCTCCTCCCGGGATCTTGGGCACACATGCACACGTGCCTGGTGTGAGTTTTAAGAGTTCCAGGACGCGAACCACGGTCAACTACATGGGAATCCAGCGACATAGCCATTACGCTAACTGCTGGTCCCACAAATCTTGTTTTTGATCACCTATTGGTGCAACCTCTAGGTGAGGTTTTCAGAAAAGCTCTCTAAGCTTCTTTCCACAACTGGACAATGGGCAATGATGCACTTCCATGCCAGTGTTATTGAAGGCATGAAGTGAGACAATGCAGATTAGAAACACGTAGAGCAGCACCAGACACTTAAGTCCCTGGAGGACGAGTACTCAGGGGACTTCCATGCATTGTGTGTTCACATTTTCTCCAGTGCTTGGATTCAAACAACACAATGACTTCAGAAAGAGCCCATCACACTCCTCCTGCCTCTGCTGGCATGCGATAGGTCTGCAATTGATCTCACCAGCTCCATGGAGGTGGAAAATACCAAAGAAGGTGCTGAACATGCTGGGACACAAGAAAGAGAAAAGCAGTCCATATCTCAGTACTTGCTGGGACAAAATCATAGTGACACTGCTTATCTTTTGGTGGCTGTAGATTTTTAAAACAATGCTCTAAGCTTTGTTTTGGTTTGGTTTTTATTTTTGAGAAATTTTTGCTATAGGGTACATGTGCTCACCGGAGAGGCAGAAAGCAAGAAATCCACCCTCCATGAAGGATCGGCCCATCACAATCCTTTCTCCTCCATTCTCCTTTCAGCATTTTTGGGTGCTCTCTCTCTCTCTCTCTCTCTCTCTCTCTCTCTCTCTCTCTCTCTCTCTCTCTCTCTCTCTCTCTCTCTCTCTCTCTCTCTCTCTCTCTCTCTCTCTCTCTCTCTCTCTCTCACACACACACACACACGTGCCCAGCACGAGTTTCAAGTCACTGGGTCAGGGACTCAAACCCCAACTGGCAATGGGGGAGTCCAGTGCCTTAACCACTGCCCTACCTGCTGGCCACATTTATTTTTAGTGCATAAATGTTACAGACTTTAAAATATATGGGGCCAGACAGTGGTGCAGCTGTAAAATACAATATCTGTGAGGCAATCCCACATGGGACGGTTCCTTGCTCAAGTACAGAGATCTCCTTGAACATGCCAGGCACACACATGTTCATGATCTGGTGCTGGCTGAAGGCTGGGAGTGGATCATGACAGCAGGACTCTACTAGGGGTGCTCTTCCTCCCTTTCCTTCTGTCTGTCTTATTCACAGAAGAAATAAATAAACTGTCTGAAAAAAACATATTTGCAATTTTGTGTTTTGGGTACAGACCAACATTTTCAACTCTAGCCCTCATTGTAAACCGCAATGATAACCTGGGCCTTGGTGTGTCAACTCTGCTGCAACAATACTGCCTCTAGGGCAGGGTGTTCATTTGAGGGGCCCCTACCTCAGGACCTGGCACTTGGACAACCTCAGAGGATGGAACCCTGAGTCAGGCATGTGAGGGCATCTTTTTCTTGCTGAGATTCTCCTCCAGATTGTCACTGAGACATCAGGAGAGGAGCCAGGTGAGCTTACCTGACTGAGTTTGAGCTACAAGTGCTTAAGTACCACGTCATGGTGACTTTCAGAGCCTCAGTTTACTTACATGACATGGGGATAATGACATTTTCCTAATTGGACTGTTTGGGGAGTTAAGTGAGATATATATGTGAAAACACCCAATTCACTGTAGAAAATGGAGCAGATACAACTTAAACAAGTTTATTCTCTTCCTTAATTCTGAATACTGAAAAACGCAAGCCAGCTCCTCCTGCCTCAGTGAGCATGTGCAGGATCTTGGGAGCCTATTAGCTGAGCCAAGTGGAGAGTTAAACATCCAAACTGACAAAGGGGCTGCAGAGCTATTTCAGAGCACCCCATTGTCCTTGCAGATGGTCCTGGGCCAGATGGCTTGGGAGGTCGGGGGGCGGAGAGAGACAGCCCAGGTGTGTTGTGGCAGCAGAGATGTGCAAGGGAAGAGTTCACTTGTCCACCTCCCCACCCTCCTTCAGATTTCTTTTCCAGAGGGGGCACTGCCTAGCTCTGACAGATGTGTAGTCTGGGAAAGTTTCCAGGTACAGGGTCGGGAAAGTGGGCAATTAACCCCATGCCAGGACCTGCTCTGGCAAAAGGAGAAGTGGGTGAGTTGTCATGATGCTTTTAGGCTCTTCTGCTCATGTTTTTTCACCTTCAACCCATGACCCTCCACACCTTCCAAGGTCAAGATCTACACTCCAGGTTGGCAGCCCATCCCCCTGCCTTCCTTTCCCCAGCTCTCCCATCCTCCTTTCAGTTTCCCCAGGACTTTACTCACACTAATTAAAGGTCTTAATCAGTTGTAACAGCCAATTATTTAACCTCACCAATTATTTAAACCTCTAATGCTTCTCCCCACCAGGAATTACCATGTTGTAACTCACTTCTGGTAGGAGTTTAGTACCACCAGAGGTCAGTAAGAGAAAGATTCCTGGGCTTTTCACATTGTATGGGAGAGTACCTATTCTTCCCATGTGAAGGGATGCTGCAGAGAGAGCGAGCCAACTTTCAGTAAGCCATTACCTTCTCTGGGCCTCAGCTCTGAACACCCAGGATTCAGTGAAAAACAAGAGAAAGAGGTAACAGTCTAGTGCAAAGATGTGAAGATCTAGATGGCACTAGAGTGGAAATGAGGTAGCGTATTTCAGGGGCTTTCCACAAAGCCTCTTCACTCTTCCAATAGTGAATCCTATTTGGAGACAAGGGGCTAGTCCAGCATTCCACTCACAGGACATTGAACAGAAGAGTATGTAAGGCTTGTTGACTTTATTCCTGGTAGAGAGCACATGCACCAGAGAGAGAAGTACCTTCCCTCATTAGGGTCCCCTCCAGCTCATGGGGATCTTGGGTACTCACGCGCACACCCAGCCTGTTTTCGGGTTGACTGGCCATGTGGCTTCTAGCACTGGCCATGTGGCTTCTAGCACTGCAGTTCAGTGAGCTGCAGATCATCTGGTGTCACCAGGGTGGACCCCGAAGAGCAGAGTATCTAAAGCAGTATGGTTTAAAAACTCATACTAGTTTGCTGGAGTCACAGTAACAAAGTACTATTGACTGGATGTTAAGCAATGGGAATGTATTGTATCACACTTCTGGAGACTAAACATTCAACATCAGGGTTGTTTCCTCCTTGGCTCATAGGAGATCTTCTCCCAGTGTCTCTTTGTGTCATCATTCCTCTATAGATACCTGTCTCTGTGTCCAAATTTTCCCTTTTCTAAAGATACCAGTCATACTGGATTAGGGAGCCATGTTGCTCTGTACTCTCTGAGGGCATGGCCTCATCCTAGCTAAGTTCATCTGCAATAACCTTGTTTCCAAAGAAGGTCACATATTGAGGTACTACAAGTTAGGATCTTAACTATGAATTTTAAGAAGGATATAAAATTAAACCTCTAACAAAATAAACATGTTTCTGTTGTCATACAAGCTGAATTCCAATGTTGTGAGACCTTACATAGATCAGTCCTTCCACATTACCGTCTCAGTTTCCTCATCTGTAAAGTGTGGATAATAATAGGCCTTGACTGAGAGGGCTCTTTTAAGGGAGAACTAAAATAATATCTGCCCAGCATTCCACATGTGAACTAGGAAAAGGCAAGCGCTCAGGGGGCATAGTTGCTATTATGATTATTCTGTTATGCTGCCTCATGGGGGAACTGTTTACTCTACCCAGAGACCAGGCCATCTGAGGTTCATACAATCAAAAAGTGAGAGACCAGTCTTAGACTCCAGTTATGTGGGCATCTAGCCAAGTCTCCTAGTAGTCCAAGACTCAAGGATGCTGTGTTGAAATAAAACAAACTTTTCCACTGCAATTAAGATATCTTTGTTTTTAAAAAAAATGGTGAGAACAATGAGTACAAAGCAAAATTAATCATTCTGATAATAGCCATGCATGTTATTTTATGGTTTGAACAGAAGTAAGTTTTTTAAAGTATCCTCTTCTTTGAATGTTGGCTTCTTTTGTCTTTGGAGGAAGCATACAGCTCAAAAATGAAGTTCTGGCAACTTCAGACTATCTCTGAATCCTCCTATTCCTCTCATTTCAGTCGTTTTCCAACCTTGAGGGGACCAGAAGGAAACAGATTCCTGCTTAAATGTGTCTCAAGTTTCTCAAACCTAGAGGTCTGAAACAGAAAAGCAACACAATAGCCATGTTCCTATCCAATTAGGAGCCTAAGCTCATAAAAATATTTCCTGCCAAGAATAGCAATTCAAGAGAAAAAGAAAGAGGGAGATTTTCTTCTTCAAAAGTATGGAAAAAGGGCTTTTAATCAGAGAAGGAGATCTTTCTTTTTATTACTGAGGATAATATGATATGAAATTCATCTCAAAACTGCATATAATGAAGGTAAAATGAATCATGGGAAAATTCCCTTCTGTTACTGTAAAATTCTGATGAGGACAGGAGAATTTAGGAATGTTTTAGTTAGTCAGTCTGCATTAGTATCTACTTTTTCTTAAAAGAAGATATTCTCTTTGTATTCAAAGGGATAGCTGCAGGTGAGTAGGATAGACTGAATGATGGTCTCAAAATGTATGTTCACTTCCTAATCTCTGAAACTTGCGGATGTTACCTTATGTGTGCAATGGTTAATTTTATACATCACCTTGGCTATGCTATGGCAGACAGTTGTTTGGTCAAACAACCAGTCTGGATACTGTAGGAAAGGTCATTTTTAGATGTGCTTAACATTGAAATTAGTAGCATTTGAGTAAAGCAGATTACCCTCTGTAGTGTGGGTGGATCTCGTCGATCTGCTGAAGGCCTAAAGGAAAGAGACTGAGTTCCCATGAGGAGGAAGGAAGTCTGCCTCCAAACTGTCTTCACATTCAAAACTACAACATCTCATCTTTCCTGGGTCTTCAGTCTGGTAGCCTGCCCTGTAGATTTTTGTCTTTCCAATCCTCACAATCATATAAGCCAATTCCTTAAAATAAATTCCTATCATTCTATCTGTGATCTCTCTGTCTACCCATCCATCAATCTACACATCCTATTGACTGCTTCTCTGGAGAAACCTAATGCATACAGCAAAGGGGACTTTGTGGAAGTGACTACAGTCAGAATGTGAATATTATTCTCCATTGAGCAGGCCAGGAGAAGTCAGAATCAGAGGTAAAGGGGATATGGCATGAATAGAGTGTGAAATGATGTGTTTTGAATTTGGAAAAAGGGGGCAACAAACGAAGGAATATCAGCAGCCACTGAAAGCTAAACATGCAAGAGACTTGAGAAGGAACTGGCCCTGCTGACTCCTTGACTGAATAGCATCCGCAAAGGAGAGCAGACAGTCCCTGACTTGTGATGGCTCAATGAAGAATTTTTTGAGTTGATGATAATGCAAACGTGATACACACTTGGCAGAAACTGTACTTTTCTGAATTTTGATCTTCCCAGACTAGCAATATGTGGTAGGGCTGCTAGGAAGCCATCTAGGAGCACCACTAGGAGCAGTAGCTAGTCAGTGGCATGCCACAGGGTAAACAGCCTACAATGTACACTATAGTGCACCACGTTCAACCACTACATGAGATATCAACACCGCATTGTAAAGCAGGCTTTGTATTAGATGACGATGTCCAACTGTCGTCTGATGTAAGTGTCTGAGCATGTTTAAGGTGGACTAGGTGGAGCTACCATGTAAGGCAATTAAGGTTCAGTGTCTGTTAAGTGCATTTTTTAGAAAAAGTTTTTTGCACAGAGTGCAAGCACTCGCTGGAGAGAGACAGGACAGAGAGACAGAAAAAGTAAGAAATTACACCCCCTCCCCCACTGGGGGCATGGCCAAGCCTCAATTCCTTCTCCTCTGTTCTCTTCTCAGGACTCTGGGCATGCATGCAAAAGTACCCAGCATGATTTTCAAGCTGCCAGGCCCTCGGATTTGAATAGGACCAGTCAGCCATGTGGGATCTAGCTGCCCCAAACTCCATACCACCTGCTGGCTCTTAAATGGATTTTTAACTTACGATATTTTTAACTTATGATAGATTTATCAGAATATAACACCATTGGAAGCTAAGGAATATCTGTAAATTTATGTTGTTGTAAGCCACTAAGTTTGTGGTTATTTGTTATAATGGCCAGAAAACATACACCATGACCAAGAGGACCCCCCCAAAACAGTTATTTAATATATTGAATTAGAAGTGTTTTTAGAACCCTACATTTTCAAACATTTATAATTATTATCCTTAAGTGTTATTATTAATATAGATAGCTCTTAAAAATAAATACAAAGGTAGACACCTCACAGCAACAAGCACTTAGAAGAATTTCACAGAAGAATGGCAACATCAAATAGATGACATAAGTACTTTGGCCTACCTGGCAGTCAGAGACATGTGAAACTAAATGACATAATTTTTTGCCTATCTACTTAACCAGTATATATATTTTTTCTTTTTTGGACAGATTTTTGCTATAGGGTACATGCACTCACTGAAGAGACAGAGAGAGACAGACAGAAAGTGAGAAAACACCCCTCAAGAGGATGGCCGCAGCACAATTCCTTCTCCTTCATTTTCCTCTCAGGATTTTAGGCACCCACACGTATGCACCCAGGGTGAGTTTCAAGTCACTGAATCTGGAACTCAAGTAGAAGTCCAGCACCTTAACCACCATGCCACCTGCTGGTCTCAGCTAGTATCTTAAGTGAAATATCCACTGGGCATAAGATGACAGTGAGGCAACACATTAAAAAACGGCTGGTAGAAATGTGAATGAAAATGGTGGTATCGGAACTGATCTTTTCACCTACATGTTTACTTTTAGAAATCTAGCTTAAGGAAATTATCAGAGATGTGAGTGAAGGTGAATGTGCAAGTATTGCAGTACTACGTAAGATATTAAAGAAAACAATTGATCATCAATATGACAATTGGTAAGGAAGCCATAGTATTATGCAGTCATTAATACAGTGTTTTAAAAGTCTTTCCAGTGAAGTGGTGTTGACAAAAACAATAAAATAGGGGGCTCCAAAAGTCTGCCACTCCATAAAAGCAATGAAAAAGATGGCAAAAACGAGTAGAATCAATTTCCTGGTTTGTTTTTTGTATTTTGTTTTTCTTTTTTGAGAGGTTTTTGCTATAGGGTACATGCACTCACTGGAAAGACAGGGAGAGACAGAGAGGCAGAAAGCGAGAAATCATTCCCTGGGGGGATGGCCATGCTACAATCCCTTCTCCTCCATTTTCCTCTCACGATCTTGAGCATGCATGCACATGTGTCTGGCATGAGTTTAAGTCACTGGACCTGGGACTCGAACCATGGTCAGCCACATGGGAGTCCATCGACGTAACCATTACTCCATCTGCTGGTCCCCAGAATCATTTTCTGACAAACTAATAAACAAAAGCTTGTAACAACCAGAGGAAAAGCTTAGTCAAGAAAAGAGGCTGATTACAGTCAGCTCTGTCATGTTTTTACTGGCCCTGGACCATTCCCTACTCCTCATTCCTGGAAATTAAGAAGGCTATGTGCATTCCCAGGACTGTGAATATGCTCAAGAAAGAACTAAGAAAGCCCCAAGCTCTCACCTCTGGCTGACCTTGAAATTCTGTGCAAACAGAAAGTGAAAGCTAAGGCACTGTTGTAAACTGTGTGGCTGATTGCGAGAGGTGTGCTCCAACACACACAGTTGTTCAAAGGCTGGGGACCTTGTTTTTTCCAAGTATTTTACAAAATGTCTGTCCAATTATTAGTTGACCATTAAGCTAATAGAACAGAGGTATCAGTGGCCACACATAACAAAGAATATAGCCTTTACAAAATTAGTTCAGAAAAGTCACCAAACAAACTATAAGAAGCAAAAGCAACAAATTTATGGGAGGTGAGAGAATCTGATTTCCAGAGTTCCTATGTTATCGTATCCAAAATGTCCAGTTGTCAACCCAAAACCCAAAGACTTGAAGAGAAATAAAAAAGCTTGACCTATACAGAAAAATAAAATAATCAACAAAAATTATCCTTCAAGAAGCCCAGACATTGAACTTATTCCAATTGAACAGCAGATATCAGAAGAATATATTTTTTAAAAAAATCTTATTACCAACTATCTACAAGATACTTAGTTTAAATCCAATAACATACGTAGGTTGAAAATCAAAGAAATAAAAAAGATATCTTGCAAATAGAAACCAAGAGAGTTAGGTGGCTGTACTAATTTTAGACAAAATAGACTTTAAGACAAAAGTTTTAGAAGAGACAAAGAAAGATGCTACACAGTTGTAAAGGATAAATCCAATGAAAAGATGTAAATAGTTATAGACATATGTGCAATTATGCTTATAACTTTAACAACAGACATACCATAGTTGCATGATGCTGTTGACTGGCTGGAAAGCCTGGGTTGGAGGATGATCACAGTGTGACAAAATCTTTTTGGGGTTTCTTTTCTTATTTTGAAATAAATGAATAAACTTTGAAAAAGAACCCCCAGGGCCAGCAGGTGGTATGGAGTTTAAGGCACTCATTGGATTCCACATGGCTGACCACGTGGTTTGAATCCCAGACCCAGTGACTTGAAAATAATGCTGTATGTGTGTGCATGCATGCCCAAAATCCAGAGAGGATAATGGAGGAGAAGGAATGGTGAAGTGGCATATTCCTGAGGGGTGATTTTTCCCCCTCTATCTCTCTGTCACTCTCTGGTGATTGAATGTGCCCAATAGTAAAAACTAAAAACAAAAACAAAAACAAAAACAAAAACAAACAAACAAACAAAAAAACCAAACAAGATAAAACAAAAAAACCTAAACAGCAGAATATACACTTTTATCACATGTATATGGAACATTCCCCAGCATAGACTACATAAAATATCATGAAACAAGGATCAATAAATTTTAAAAAGTTAAAAGTCATAGAAAATATCTCCTCTGACTATAATGAAATTTAGTTGAAATTCATTAATATAAGGTAAACTTCAAAATTTGCAATTATGTGGGAATTAAAAACACATTCCTCAATAACCAATGGGTCAAAGAAGTCACAAAGGAAATTAAAAAGAATTTTGAGGTTAGCAAGAATGAAAGCACATTACAAAATGTATGGGATACAGCATAAGTAGGCAGAAATTTATAACTACTGGGATTAGCAGTTAGCATAATGGCTATGTCACTGAACTCCCATGTAGTCGACCACGGTTTGAGTCCCAGACCCGGCGGGTTAAACTCACGCCGGGTGCGTGTGCGTGCATGCCCAAGATCCCAGGAGGAGAATGGAGGAGAAGGGATTGCAGCATGGTCATCCTCCCTGGGGGGTGATTTCTCACTTTCTGTCTCTCTGTCTCTCTCTGTCTTTCTGGCGAGCCCTATAGCAAAAAAAAAAAAAAAAAAAAGAAACTTATAACTATAAATAACTACAATAAGTTATCAAGCACTGTATATTTCAAAATTGATAAAAATAGATTTTAAATGTTTTCACCACAAAAGCAATAAGTATTTGAGATGAAAGATTTATGAATTAGGTTGATTTAATTATTCTACAATGTAGCACATATAAAGATATGAAATTATATCCCATAAATATACACAATTATTTCTGTCAGTAAAAAAATTTTTAAAATACCTTCAAATGCCCACATTAAAAATGAAGAAATTGTAGATAAATGTCTTAACCTTCAATCTTTTAGAAAGTAGAAAAATAAAAACAAACTAAACCCAAAGCGAGCAGAAGGAATGAAATGACAAAAATTAAGGCAAAAAGGGAACCAGCAGTTAGCGTAATGGCTGTGTCGCTGGACTCCCACATAGTCGACCGCGGTTCGTGTCCCGGACCCGGTGGCTTAAAACTCACGCCGGGCACGTGTGCGTGCGTGCCCAAGATCCCGAGAGGAGAATGGAGGAGAAGGGATTGCGGCGTGACCATCCCCCCTGGGGGGTGATTTCTCGCTTTCTGTCTCTATGTCTCTCTCTGTCTGTCTGGCGAGCGCACGCGCCCTACAGTGAAAATCTCTCCAAAAAAAAAAAAAAAATAAGGCAAAAATAAATGAAATAGAGTCCAGAAAAATAACAGAGAAAATGAAAACAAAAGTTGATTCTTTGAAAAGATCATTTTACTTTTAAAAGAAAGCCCATAAAGTAGGTGTTGTGCTTACCCCTGCTTTATAGATGAACAGACTGACACATATATGCAGCCACTCATTTATCAGTTCCATGGTTATTAGAACACCTTTTCTGGAAGGGTTTGGATGAGTTTCTGCAAAGACTTTTGTGATTAAGACACATACCCAATAGCTCATCTCACACCTTATCACCACAGCTAGTGTAGTGACTCTGAGGAAGTCTTATCCTCATCTGTGGTTTCAGAGAAGACTTTCTGGAAGTGAAATGTAAGTGAATTCCTGATAGATAGAAGGAGGCCCTGCACATGCAAACATGGTGCTAAACTCAACTTTAATCCTCAGAGGTTCATACAGGGTGGGCATGAAGGAACCAACCCAGAGGCTCTGGGCCCCAGCCAGCTCTTCCATACCCAGGAGCTCTGGGCCCCAGCCAGCTCTTCCACATTACAACACAGCAAGCCTTCCTTCTTGGATCTCTGTTCTCCATATGGAAGACCCTTTCTTCTTTCTCCTGACCGTTCTGGAAAGGAGGTTAAGGGAGAAGAGCTCTCTCTTTTCATCTTGGGCCCTTTCAGAAAGCCCAGTTGCCAGAAAACCAAGAGGCCCATTTCTGCTGAAGTTATAAGGACAGGCTTCGGGGTTGGGCTCTGGTGATCTCACTGCTGGAGCTGGTGCTGGGGCAGGAGGGGAGTGGAATTGTTTCTGACTCAAGGTCACCACCCTGAGGCACAGGACTTTCTCATGTAAGACCTGAGAGACTAGAGATCCAAAAACTAGAGCTGTGTCCCTACCTGGTCCTTACACAGTGATGAATAGCTGAGGCTAGGTGGCCACTGAAGGCAGATATATTTGTGTTCTTCTTCTGATTCCATTAGATATTAGTTCTGTGGCCTTGGATAATTCACTTAAGTCACTCTGAGTCTCTGTTCCATTTTTAAAATGGAGATAAAGTATTTACTTCATAGAAGTGTTTGGGGATCACATGATCCAATACACATTAAATGCTGAGCATAGTAGACAGTAAATGTTTGCTGAAAAAAAAAAAAAGTCACACAACTGCTAAACTTCTAGGTAGATTGACCAAAGGTCAAAAAATTGAAAGAGAGAAAAGTCAAATTACTAAAATTAGAAATAAAAGTGAGGGGACCAGCAGTTGGTGTCATGGCTATGTCACTGGACTTCATGTAATCGACCTGGTGGCTTAAACTCATATTGGGCATGTGTGTGTCCATGCCCAAGATCCTGAGAGGAGAATGGAGGAGAAGGGATTACGGTATGGCCAGAGGTGATTTCTTACTTTCTGTCTCCCTCTCTCTCTCTGTCTTTCTGGTAAGCGTATACACCCTATAGCAAAAAAACCTCAAATAAATAAATAAATAAAAGACATGAAAGTGAGGACATTGTTATTTACCTTATAAGAATGGAAAAGGATTATTAGAAAATACTATGAACAGTTGTAGGCCATGAAATTAGGTAACTTTGCTAAAATGAACAAATTCTTAAAACACAAATTACCAAAATTGACTAAGTAATAAATAGACAATATGAATAGATCTATAACAAGTACAATGAGTGAATGAGAGAGAAAAAATCCAACAGAGAAATGCCCAGGACCAAATGTTTAAAATAGAATCAACACCAATCCTCAACTTCTTTCAAGAAATAGAAGAGGAAGAAACACTGTCTACTCATTTCATGAGACTAATAGTATTCCTGAGTACTAATAGTACCCAAATCAAACAAAGTCAAAGAAAGAAAAAAAAGAAAGAAGAAGGAAAAAGAAAGGAGGGAAGAAAAACAAAACTAAACTAAAAAACAAAAGAAAGAAAGAGAAAAGAAAAAAGAACTGCAGGCCAATATCACTTATGCATAAATCCTTAATAAAAGTTCCAAAAATTAACAAAATTATATGCAGAAATTCTCAACAAAAATATTAGGAAACCAAATATAGCAGCAAGTTAAAAGAATTACTCACCATGACCAAGGTGAATTTATTCCAAGAATGCGCAAATGTGGTTCTTCAAGATATGATGGTCAGTGGCGGCGGCGGCGGTGGCGGAGGCAGCGACGGCGGGCCCTGCGCGGCCCCCCCTCCCCCCGCCCTGCGCGGG
>NW_006159927.1:681316-701858 GCF_000334495.1 Tupaia belangeri chinensis | reverse complement strand
TATCCTAGATGGGAAACCACATTTAGTATGTTGTGATGATGCTCAGGGGAAGAATGTTAGGTAATATAAAAAAATAAATAAATAAAATAAAATAAAAAATGGTAAAACTGTTCATATCATTTTGTAAAAGAAAAAAATGCACATTTGATGACTTCAGCGAGTTGTATGGGCACAGCTGGGTACTACTTTATAGAATGTTCATTCTACTCACTGGGGTCTATGCCTAAAGTCGGACTTGGGTACATGTATAGGTATGTGTCAGCTGTGCTAGCTATTGGATATATTTAGACTAATTAAGTTCATTGGCAGAACAATTGAATGGGGGGGGCATGGAGGGCAGCTGTGGATGCCAGGGACAATGGGGGAGGAGGATGGACATAGCAGAGGGTGGGGGATGGGGAATCAAGGATGGCAAAACAAAAGGCAAGGTATGCAGGACATAAAAATTGGAAAATTATTTTGCTGAGAACATGTATGTTGATGTGCTTGATTGAGCTAATGCACAGTGTATTTTGGATGGAAAATTCATTTGTGTGTCGTGATGGTGTATAGTGAATTAATGTAAAAAATGAATAAAATAAAATAAAAAAAATTAGACACCAAAAAAAAAAAAAAAACGATATGATGGTCAGTTGATGCAGTATACCATATTAATAGATCAAAACAATGAAAACATGTGATCATCTCAATTGGTTCAGAAAAAGCATTTGATAAAATCTAACGTTCTTTCATGATTAAAAACACTCAGTGAACTAAGAATACATGAGCTCTTTTTCAACATGGTAATGGGCATCTATGAAAATTCCTCAGCTAGCGTCAAGCTTAATGGAAAAAGACTGAAAACGCTCTCTCTAAGATCAGGTACAAGGCAAGGATGTCTGCTCTCATCACTTTTATTCAAATGGTATAGAGTTTTTTTAGGGCAATTAAGCAAAAAATTCTAATTTTGAAAAGATATAACAGACTACCTCTATTCACAGATGATACGATCTTTTATACAAATAATCCTAAAGAAGCCACAACAAAAATTCTGGAGCTAATAATAACATTCAGCAATGTTGCAGGATAAAAGACCAATATACAAAAGTTAGTTATATTCTGCATCCAGCAGGTGGCTAGATCCCACATGACTGACTGCACTGTTTGAATCTTGTACTGGTGGCTTGAAAAACACACCAGGAACATGAGTATGCATGCCAAAAATTCCAAGAGGAGAATAGAGGAGAAGGAACTGTAGAGTTTTCTTCCTTTCCTTCTCTCTATTCTTCTCTCTGTCTCTTTCTGGCAAGTGCACACACCCTATAGCAAACTATTAAAAATATTTTTATATTTTTAAAATCAATTATATTGAAATACATTAGCAATGAATAATCTGAAAACAAAATTAAGAAAGGAGTTCCATTAATAATGATATTTAAAAATAAAATACTCAGGAATAAATTTAACTAAGCAAGTGCAAATTTTGTACACTGAAAACTATGAAACACTATTGAAAGTTAAAAAAAGACCTGAATAGTAGAAATACATTCATGGATATGAAATTTAATATTTTAAGATGGCAATACTTCTCTCATTTATTTACATACTCGAAGCAATCTCTGTCAATTTTTCAACTGTCATTTTTGCAAAAATAGGCAAGTTGATACTAAAAGTCATATGCAAATAGAAATGATTCAGAATAACTGAAAACAATCCTGCAAAGAAAATAAATATGGAAGACTCATGCTTTCTGATTTCAAAATTTGCTATGAAGCTACAGTAAGCAAAGCAATATGGTAATGACATAGATATATATATCAGTGGAATACACTAAAAGCCTGGAAATAAACCCATACATCTATAGCCAATTGGTTTTCTATGAGTGCCAGAATTATTCAGTGAGGGAAAGAATAGTCTTTTCAATAATTGGAGCTGTGAAAACTGGATACCCACGTGCAAAAGAATGACTATGTGGCCTTACATCACACCATATATGCAAATTAACTCAAAATGGATGAAAGGGTTACAATTTATAAAATTCCTAAAGGGAAACATACATAAATTTTTGCAGCTTTGGGTCAGACAGTTTCTTAAATATGACCTGAAAAACAGAAACACTGAACTAAAAAGTAAATAATTTGGCCTTTATCAAAATTAAGACCTTTTGTACATCAAAAGACACAGTCAATAAAAATGGAAAGACAAGTCATAGAATGAAAGAAAATATTTGCAATTATGTATCTGATAAGGATTTAGTATTCAGAATACATGAACTCTTTCTTTAATTTAATTTAATTTATTTTTATTATTACTTTTTAGTTTGACCAGAGAGAGAGAGAGAGAAAGAGAGAGAGAAAGTGAGAAAGCAAGCCACCAGATCTGGAACTTGAACTGCAGTCAGTCATATGCGAGTCCAGCACCTTAACCACCACACCACTTGCTGGGCCCAGAATACATGAACTCTTAAAATTTAGCCACAAACAACCCAATAGAAAAATAGACAAAAGATTTAATAGGCATCTCTTCAAAGATATACAAGTGACCAACAAACATATAAAATTTTTTAACATTATTAGTAATTAAGGAAGTGTAAATCAAAACCAGAATAAAATACCACTTCATACCCGCTAGGTTGGCTATAATCACAGATGAGAAGTAGCATGTGTTGGTAGGGTGTGGAGAAACTGGAGCTCTAATCCAGTGCTAGTGGAAATATAAAAGGTGCAGCTGTCTTGGCAAACAGTTCAGCAGATTATCAAAAAGTTAAATATAGACAACTCAGTCATAGTGCTGCAAATGGCAGCGCACTACTGCACACGTCTGGGCCACATGAGAAGTCTAGGTTCAGTCCTAGAGCAGCAAGAACACAGGCAACATGGGGTGTTATAATCCTAGCTAACTGGAAGACAAGGATAGAGGATCACAACAGTGAGAACCTGTCAAAAGTACACTCCCCTTTCATGCAAATAAAGGAAGATAATATGGGGTTATCAGATGACTCAGTAATTGTACTCCTGGATAAACAGCCAAAAGAACCTGAAACATGTCCACACAAAAACTAAAAATAGACTAAAACAAATAAAAAACCCTAATGGTCACAGCAACATTATTTCTAGTAGTCAAAAAATGGAAATAACCCAAACAGTCATCAACTGACAAATGCCTAAATAAAATGTGGTATACCTATACAATAAAATATTGTTTGGCAATAAAGTGAAGTACTAAGATATCCTACAATATTATCCAAAGTGAAATAAGCCAGTCACTAAAGACTACATTCTGAATATGAGATCCTTATCAGATACACAGTTGCAAACATGTTCTTCTTGCCTTTTCTCTGTGTCTTTTGATGCATAAAACTTTTACTTCTGATGAAGTCTAAATTATTGTATGAAATACCAAGAATAGAAATGGAATAGAAATAGAAACAAAGTATTATAGTAATGGTTTCCAAGAACTAAGAAGAGGAAAGAACAGGGAGTGACTAAGATGATGAAAAATTCTGGGATTTACAAGGTGGTCTTCAAAAAGTTTGTGGAAAAAGCATATTATGAAAAAAGTGCATGAATTTCAATATTGTTTGCACTAAAATAAATTTAGTACTCTAAATAAATTTCTCCATAAATTTTCAAGTTTCTCCCCTGTAGTGATAATGGTTATAAAACATACTAAAAATACTAAGTTATACACTTGAAAATGGCTAATTGGTTAATTTTATGTTCTGAAAATTTTATTTCATCAAAAATTTATACAATAGTAACTGTATGAAAGTTAAAAAGTGTCATTTGTATTATAAAGTAACTTAAAAGAAAACTTTTTCCTGTGTAGGAACACAGTGAATACAACAAATAAAGATACAAAATTATAGATGTATTGTCTTCAACTACAAAAAAAAAAAGTGTGAGAATGTGTGTGTAACCAAGAAAAAAGAGAGAAAGAAACATGCTAAAATGTTACTGGTATTTGTTTCCAGGTGTTAATTTGTATTTTCTTCCTATAGTTTATCTACAAGGCTGTATTTTAAAACTATCTAAATGATCACTATTAAGTTTTACTTTTTAAATAACATAGGTAGGATGAATATTTTTATTGCAAAAATTAAACAGTACAATGAAAAGAAATTCTCTTTACTTTTTACCTGCCAGTTGATGAATCTGTTGAAACAGTATAGTTCATGTCTTTTTCTGATCATTTTCTATTGTCTTTCAGAGGTACATGCAGTTTTTTCCATACTTTTTAAAAGCAGATAATATGAGGGCCATAATATACCTATCGTTCTACAGTTGTGCCCTCTCCTCTTAGCTATGCATCTTGGAATGTTCCTTGTGTCTCCCTAGAGATGAAACCCTTTTTAAGAACTGAATAAAACTGCAAAGGTATGTGTGCTACATATATTAAACAGATCAGGCATCAATGATCCTCAAAGAAAGAGGAATATTCCCCTCCAAATACACACACACACTTTTTTTAAAAAAATTATTTTATTTTAAATTTTAAATTTTTTAAATTTAAATTTTCTACAAGGCACATGTGCTAACCAGAGAGAGACAGAGAAAGGGGGAAGGGAGAGAGAGAAAAAAAGCAAGAAAGCAAGCTGCCAGGTCCAGGACTCAAACCTCATTCAACTAAGTGGGAGTCCAGCATCTTAACCACATCACCTGTTGGCCCTGACACACACTTAAAAAAGAAATGTGGTATTATCTGTTGAAGATAATTTTATAGTTTTATCAACTGGACTAGGGAGTTATGTTCACATGTTGAAATATTCACTTTGTAAGCTAAATAATGTGATTAAATGTATAAAAGAAAATGAAATTAAAAAACTAAAAAGAAAGTGGCTGATGTTTCTCAGTTTCAATTTGGTAGGCCACCATGTTCTAGTGGAAAAGAATAGGTGAGAGGAGAATTCTATTTGAGGATGACAAGTGAGGAAAGATGGATGCTCCTATCCCAGCCTCGATGAGGATTTATGCATCCCAGGTTTGGGAGAGGAATGAGAGAGAACTGGCTGTGCTAGAGGAGCATAAGAACTGGGACAATTAGTATCTCCACAGTGATCTTCCAGCACTTGAAATTGAAGGTGTCTGGAATGCCTTGGGGATTTGTAAGACCCAAGTATATTTTCAAAGCCAGGGATAACGGAATCGGAAAAGGCAGAGAGGCCCATCTACTGCTCTAGCTGGAAAATTGAAGAAAAGATAGGATTTTGTCACATTTTATTGTTTTGCTTTTGTTTAGTCCCTGGTTTATTTTTTAAGTTTTTTTTTCTTCTTCTTCTTCTTTTTATTTATTTATTTTTTAAGAGAGCAGTTTATGCTATCAGGTGCATGCACTCGCCAGAGTGGCAGAGAGAGAAAGAGAGATAGAAAGCGAGAAATCACACCCCCTGGGGGGGGGTGGCCACACTGCAATCTCCTCTCCTCCATTCTCCTCCTGGGAATTGGGGCACACATGCACACATGCCTGGCACGAGTTTCAAGCTGTTGGGTCTGTACTCGAACTGTTCTTGGCCACATGGAAGTCCAGCAATATAACCATTATGCTATATACTGGTCCCTAGTCCCCACTTTGTTCAGTTAGCATAATGGCTATGTCGCTGGACTCCCACGTAGTCAACCGCGGTTCGCGTCCCGGACTCGGCGGCTTAAAACTCATGCCGGGCGCGTGTGCGTGCGTGCCCAAGATCTCAAGAGGAGAATGGAGGAGAAGGGATTGCAGTGTGACCATCCCCCCTGGGGGGTGATTTCTCGCTTTCTGTCTCTCTGTCTCTCTCTGTCTGGCGAGCACACACACGCCCCATAGCGAAAACCTCTCCAGAAAAAAAAAAAAAGACTATCTCATTGATCACAGTGCTTTTGCAACATGAATTTCCATCAATTTAGTTATAATTTATGACTATCATCAAGTTATAAACTTTGAAAATGCACAGATAGGGACCAGCAGGTGATGTGAAGGGTAAGGTGATGGACATTCCCACATGGCCTACTGTGGTTCGAGTCCCAGACCTGGTGGCTTGCTTTCCCACTCTCTCTCTCTCTCTCTCACACTCTCACTCTCTGTCTGTCTCTGTCTGATAAAATTAAAAATAAATGAATGAGTTAATAAAACTGAATAAATAATTCTAAAGAAAGGAAGAAAAATGCACAGATCAATGCAACCCTACACACCTTGTCTCCCATCTCTCTTGGATCACCTTCCCAGGACTGCTTTTGAGTCTTGAGGGCTGCTCCACCCTAGACTTTGCAGGCAGGCTTCATAGGCCCCATTTCTGGGACCTCACAAATAGGTTATCTCCCATTTCCTACCAGACTACTTTGCTAAGACCACTTTGCAGTCTTAAGGACTATCTCACCTCCCCACCCCTACTCCCCAATTCCAGGCACTACAGGAAGGTCTCTAAAGACCTGCTTGGATCCAGAAGACTTGGATAACCTTCAGCCTGCCCTAGACTGCCTTGACAAGATCCCATTTCAGCTCTAAGGACATCCCTACCCCCAAGCTTTACATGCAGGCTGCACAATCCCTGCTTGGATATGAAAGAATTGGCTGGCTTCCTCCTCCTCCTGGACCATCTTGTGGGCCACATTCAACTCCTGAGGGCTGCCCAACCCCTAGGCTTTACAGGCAGACTAAATATGAAAGACTCAGCTCATCTCCAGCCCTTCCTATCCTGCTTGGTCAGGGCAGCAATTAGGTTATGAGGGCCATTCACTCCCATTTGTTGTGGGATGGAATCCATAATCATAAAGTGCATACTCCACCAAATGCCTAAAAATCAATTCAGAGACACAAAAAATGTGGGGGGAAAGTAAGAAAATATCTCTCCCCCAAAGGAATACAATAATTCCTTACTAATAATGGATAAAATATAGGAAATCACAGAAATGTCAGAAATAGGATTCAGAATATTCAGCAAAATACAACAAAATGAGACACATGAGAAAACAGATAAAGAATTCCAAGAGATAAGAAAATAATTCCATGACATTAACAAGTAATTCTACAAAAAGATACACATCTCACAAAAGAATCAAACAGAACTTCTGGAGATAGAGAATGCCATGGAGGAAATGAAAACTTTTGTAGAAAGTATCAATAACAGGCTAAACCATGAAGAAGAAAGAATCTTAGAACTTGAAGCAAAAAACCTTTGATTTAGTCCAAGTCAAGATAAAGGAAAAAAATCATTGAAAATGAAGACAGCACATATAAAACCTGGGACACCATTAAGCAACTGAACAGCCACATAATGGGTATCCCAAAAGGCAAAGTGATGGAAAAAGGCATAGAAAATGATTTTCATAAAATACTATCTAAAGCTATTCCAAGTCTAGAGAGAGATACAAATATCCAGATCCAAGAAATTAAAGAGATGCCAAATAGATCCAATATAAGAAGATCTTACCTGAGGCACATCATAGCCAAAATGTTAAAAGTTAAAGGCAAATATGATAATCTACAAATGGCAAGAGAGAGGCATTAAATTATATATAAAGGATATACCATAAGATTAACCTTAGACCCTTCAGCAGAAACCATGAAGACAAGAAGAGAATGGAAAGATATATTCAAGATTCTGAATAAAAATATTTTCTGCCAATAATACCTGGCTAAGCTATCCTTTAAATTGGAAGGATAAATAAAATCATTCCCAGGTAAACAAAAAACCGAAAGAATTCACTAGTGTAGACCAGCTCTTCAAGAAACACCTAAGGAAATACTATGTCAGTGAATATAAGAAAGATAGATAGAAATAAGAAAATACCAAATAACTAGGAAAATAACTAATAATTGGTTAGGTGTAAGTTCACACCTCTCAATAATAACACTGATTATAAATTGATTAAATCCCCCAATTAAAAGACATGGACTGATTGAGTGGATTAAAAAAGCAGTATTTATATGCTGCTTATAAGAAACATACCTCACTGATAAAGACATACACAGATTGAAAGTAAAAGACTAGGAAAAGTTATGTAATGTGAATAGAAACAAACAAACAAAAACTCTGGAGTTGAGATACTGGTATCAGACAAAATAGACTTCAAACCAAAATCAATAAAAAGAAAGAAGGTCATTATGTAGTATTAAAGGGTTTAATTTACCAAGAAGATATAACAATTTTAAGTATTCATACACTCAACAGTGGAGCACTCAAATACATCTCTTTAGGCTGCTAGACCTAAAGAGAGGGGCAGTTTGCTATACAATAATAACTGAGGATTTTAACACCACACTCTCACCATTGGACAGGTCATTAAGAAAAAAATAAATAAACAATGAGACATTGGAGTGAAATGATATCATAAATCAAATGGACCTGACAGACATTTACAGAACATTTACCCAACAATTACAAAATGCACATTTATTTCAGTCCCACATGGAATATTTTTTTTTGAGAGGTTTTCGCTATAGGGTGCGTGTGCTCGCCAGACAGAGAGAGACAGAGAGACAGAAAGCGAGAAATCACCCCCCAGAGGGATGGTCACGTTGCAATCCCTTCTCCTCCATTCTCCTCTCAGTATCTTGGGCACACACGCATATGCGCCTGGCGTGAGTTTTAAGCCACCGGGTCTGGGACGCGAACCGTGGTCGACTAAGTGGGAGTCCAGCAACATAGCCATTACGCTAACTGCTGGTTCCCCCACATGGAATATTTTTGAAAACTGACTATGTCATATGGCACAAAACAAATTTAAAAGAATAGAAATCATATCTAGCATATTTTCTGACTACAATGGAATTAAGCTTAAAATTACTAAAAGTTTTTGAAACTACACAAATATATGGAAATTAAACAATTTACTCCTGAATCACATGAAAACTAAAGAAATTAGGAATGAAATATTTTTTAATTTCTTGCAGTGAATGATAATAAAAACACAACTCTTCAAGATCTTTGAGATACATAAGAGCAGTGCTAAGATGAAAGTTAATAGTAATTGGTTCTCACAAAAAAAAATAGAAAAATAGCAAGTAAATATCCTAACAATGCATCTCAAACAATTGGAAAGCAAGAACGAGAAAAAACAAAAGTAATAGAAAAAAAGAAAAAATATTTGTATCAGAAAAAATGTAATCAAGAATTAAAGAACAGGGGACCAGCAGTGGGCATAATGGCTATGTCGCTGGACTCCCATGTACTCGACCGCGGTTCGAGTCCCGGACCTGGTGGCTTAAACACCCTCCAGGGCATGTGCATGTGTGCCCAAGATCCTGAGAGGAGAATGGAGGAGAAGGGATTGTGGCATGGCCATCCCCCATGGGGGGTGATTTCTCGCTTTCTGTCTCTCTGTCTCTGTCTTTCTGGTGAGTGCATGTGCCCTATAGCAAAAAAAACTCTCAAAAAAAAAAAAGAATAAAAGAACAGTACAAAGATCAATTAAACACAAAGATGGTGTTTTACAAAGATCAATTAAACACAAAGCTGGTGTTTTTGAGAGAATAAAGTAAAATGAAAAGCCATTAGCTAGACTAAGAAAAGTAGAGGAAAACACCTACATAAATAAAATTAGAAATGAAAAAGGCACTCTTACAACATATATCACAGGAATACAAAAAATTATCAGGGAATAATATGAGTAACTGTACACCAACAAATTGGAAATTTTAGAAGAGATGGACAAATTTCTGTATACATATAATATATGTAGATTGAACCAAGAAGAGATTCAAATCCTGAATGGGCCAATAACCAACAATAAGATTGAATTGGTAATATACAGTCACCCCCCCCCCAAAAAAAAAAAGCCCAAGTCCCAGTGACTTCTCTGCTAAAGTATACAAAACCTTCAAAGAATTAACACCAATTCTCTTCAAACTATTTCTAAAGATTCAAATGGAGGGAATCCTCCCATACTCATTTTATGAAGCCACTGGTATCCTGTGAAGACAGAGGGAAAATTTTTAAACAAAATACTAGCAAACCAAGTCCAAGAGCACATTAAAATAATTATATATCATGGAGAGGCAAGGGAGCAGAACTTTAGAAGACACCTTCATGGCTCCTGAGAACTAGTGATTTCACGCGGCACACTTGTGCACCGAGTGATTTTCTAATTTTTGCTTTATTAAAAAAATAATAATTTTTTTAGCTTTTTTCTTCTCTTTTTCTCTGTTGCTGTTGTTTCTCTTCTCTCTGTTTTCTTTTCTGCACACTCCTGAATGCTCAGATTGAACTTCAAGTGTGGAGAGAAACACAACATCCATCAGATGAATAGAAATCACCGCAGGGCCACAAGAAATATGGGAAAACAAGAAAATACCTCTCCTCCAAGGGAAAAGAATAACTCCTTTTCATCACAGATCATTCAATGGGAATCATGGGAATGTCTGATAAAGAATTTAGAACATTCATAATGGTGAAGCTAACAAAGGTGGAAGAGAAGAGAGAAAACGAATTGCAGAAGAGAAAGGAGAAAAGAGCTGATGAGTTCTAGGAGGTGAGGAAATTATTGCAAGATCTAAAAGAGGAAACACACACTATAAAAAGGAATCAAATGGACCTGTTAGAGATGAAGGCTATAATACAGGAAGTAAAAACTTCCCTTAAAAGTATTAAAAGCAGACTAGATCATACAGAAAATTGAATCTCAGATGTAGAAGATAGAATCACTGGCCTAGAAAAATCCACCATGAAGACTGAGAAAATCCCCCCCCTCAAATAATGAGAATAATATATGAGAAATACTAGATACCATCAAACGTCCAAACATCAGGATACTTAGAATCCCAGAAAGTGAAGAGAATCATAAGGGCATTGATAATCTATTCTATGAAATCCTGAAAGGAAAACTTCCAAACCTAGAGAGGCACTCAAAGATCCAGTCACAAGAAATACAAAGGACCCCAAATAAAATCAACCCAAGAACATCTTCTCCAAGATACATTATAGCCAGACTGACCAAAACCACAGACAAAGTCAAGATACTAAGATTTGCAAGAGAGAAATGGCAAGTTACCTGCAAAGGATATCCCATCGGACTAACAGCAGACCTCTCATTGGAAACACTTTGCAGTCATCTCTTCATAAATTTTTGTTTTCTCTTTGTCATGTGGTAGCAAAGTCCTCTCTTAGCTTCCACACCATACAACCACCTGTCTCATACAAATGAATTTCTTCTGGTGAAGATGCATGCTGCCCAGGCATCTTAGTCTCTTTGGTCTAATACAATAACTACCATAGATGGTATGGTTTATAAACAACAGAAATTTATTTCTCATCGTTTTGGAGGTTGAAAGTTTAAGATAAGGATACTGGCATGATCAAGTTCTAATAAGGGCCTATTCTGCATTTTAGATTGCCAACTTTTCATTCCTCAAATGGAAGAAAGAGGTTGGGAGAGTTCACCGGCCTAGTTCCATTTAGGAGAGTTCTACCTTCATGATCTCCCAAAGGTCTCACTTACAAATACCATCACACAAAGGTTTTGTGTTTTAACATATGAGTTTTGTGGGGGGACACAAACATTTAGACTATTGCACCTACAGAATGTGCTTACCCATCCCCATGTCAAAAAGCAGTCTCTTGAGAGCATCTTTCTGCTTCAGGATCTCATCCTTGAAGGAAAGCTGACTGAGAGCTTTCCACTTGTTCCTACTGATTCATTTTATACACTTTTGTCATGAGGCTAATGGTGGCATAGTGGTAACACATGCTTGAAGCTGATCCACATCGGAAGATTCTGGGTTCATATCTGGAGTCCTCTCTGAACACTCTAGGCATGACTGGGGCTGGCTGAGGCAGGGTATGGATCATGGTGTGAGGACCCTACTGGGAGGATACCTATCTCTCTGTTCCTCTCTATCTCTGTCTCTTTCAAATAGAAGAAAAACATAAATAAATATGTAAAAAATAAATTTAAAACATTAAATTGCATTGCAAGCTCTTACTTGGACAATTAAATTAATTAAAATACTTTACCTAGCTTGTGCAAACTGACACCATTTGCAGATGGAGGAATGTAACTTCTGGAAAATATTTGACTTTTACACATTATGGTTTTAATTAGAAATGTTAATTAAACACATATGCTAACCTGAAGCTGCCAATAGGAAAAAAAAAACAATATTTGTAAAGAATAAGTTATCCAGTGTTCTGTATAATTTGGCACATATGTAAATATCTTGGCAAAAAGCTCAGATTTAGTGGCAAACATGTTAGTCTCAGGATTTGGATATGTGAGTTCTGGTTCTATCTCTTGCTTTGAGCAGATTTATTTATAGGCAGATAAATCACTTCTCCAATCGATGCCTCAATTTCCTCGTTTGTAAAACAGTGGTGCCTTGATCTCTTTTGCGTGATTTTTGAGAAAGTCAGATGAGAAAGCTGTCAGGGTCACACAAAGTCTAAAGTATTTTGGATGTTTCACTGCTATGTCCCTGCTCTCCCTGGTTCCTGGAGCTCATCTCAGAGGTCATCATGAACAGATGAAGGGTTTGCATCCTCGAGCTCCAAACGGAAAGGCAAATAACACACAGCAGGGCTGAGAATTCCAAATATTAAGACCCTTCTTGTGTTTGTCGCTCCTCTCTAGTGCTTGGCAATAACGTAAGGCAAATATCAGGAACCCAGGGGGGAATTAATGTTAAAAAAATTAAAAATCCTGGTGTGCTGTGGTGTAATTAAGCAATATAATTAAAGTCCTCCTTTGAAGCCAGCTGACAGGGGATCCAGGTCACTATTGCAAAAACAGCGAAGGTGCTAAAGTTAGTTTGCTCCTTCCAAGGTTTATCTGTATTTTATGTTTTTATGTCATTCTTACTGTGTCAGAAAGACAGAAAAGTGTGTGTATATGTCTATCTTCCCCTACTAGTCTACAATTTCATTAAGGAAAGGGGCAGAGTCTTGTTGATCTTGTTCCCTCCGAGTGCCTACAACAGTACTGACATGATTAGTGCTCATGCTGTGAGTCTTCCCAGGACTCAGAGTGACTGAGTACCTCCCAATACCTACTGTAGGAAGTTCTCGCTGCCCACTGAATTTAGACATCTCTCTGGTGATAGCAATGAGTCCTCTGATTATTCTAATTTCAAATAAAACGAGTGTTCAGTTTTATCAATAACTTGTGCAGTAGTTCCCAGCAACAGGAGCTTCTCAAACGCTCTAGCGCCCAGTGGACATTTACTCACTCATTAATTCAACAAATATTTACTGAGAATCCTTTATGTGCCAGGGAATGTGCTGGATACAGGGGATAGAGAGACAAATAACTGTCAGGGTCAGCTTTCTTTCATTCATTCTTTCTTTTCTTCTTCTCTTTTTCTTCTTCTTCTTCTTCTTCTTCTTCTTCTTCTTCTTCTTCTTCTTCTTCTTCTTCTCTCTCTCTCTCTCTCTCTCTCTCTCTCTTTCTCTGTCTTGTCAAAGTGTGTATGCACTCACTGGAAAGAGATAGAGAAAGAGACAGAGACAGAGAGAGAGAGGAGGGAAAGTGAGAAAGCACCCCTCTACCCCAGGGAGAATGATTGTGCCACAATCCTTTTTCTCTTCCATTCTCCTCTCAAGATTTTAGATGTGCACCTATACACATGAGCCCAAGGTGTTTTTCAGGCCATCAGATTTGGGACTCAAATCCCACAGTTAGCCATGTGGGATCCAGCCATCCTAACTGCCATCCTACCTGGCTGGCTCTGTGTTGGACTTCTAACCTGCACAACTGTAAGGTAAAAAGGTGTGTTGTTTCAGCCACTTACGTTAGTAGAACTTGTTATAGTAGCCATAAGAAACTAATGCAACAGAATTAAATAATCATTTTCTCTTCTGACTAGATCATAGAAATGTACACTCTTCCAATTTGATATTTCCTCTTCTTCCCAGGATACTGCTGAGTTCAATGAGCAAATTTTGGGACAGCAAGATTGGAGTGGGAGAATCTGTTCCTTGGATGTTATGTATTTATGCTGTGACCTCTAAAGAAAGACTTCATTTATTTGGTTTTAGTCTCAGCTCAGAGAGGGCTCATCCTCAATTCTCCTGGAATGGAGGATCTTTTCTTAAGAAAGCACCAGCTTCTCTTTGCTTTATTCCTGTCCAATTCTTCTCTCTCTGTCCAAGACTAGAGGATTTTCCTCTGGAGCAATGAAATATGTCTGAAACTACCAAATATCCTTCTAAATCTTTTGTTACCTAAACCTGGGTTATGAATCTGATTCCTTTGCCCTCTGTTATGTGACATCTGTCTTGAAGACTGGATGGCCCATGGTCTCCTACCCAATGAGGACGGTTATGAGATAATAGGAAATGCCAGAGGGAAACACCTTGATTACTAACTCCAGATATTTCCCTCTATATCAGCAATGGTATCAGCCAGTCTCTGTCACCTTCAAAAGGAAATAATGCCTGTGTCTGACCCATTTTAAATGGACCAGGGAAATATGAGGAGGACAGTCTTGAGAAAAAGCTATGAGAAAGTTCCTGTGATTTAAGTCACCCAATATGTGTATATCATTAAGGCAGCCTGAGAAGACGAATATAAACTTGAAGACCCTTTTCCTACGACCCTCTGACCTAGAAGGAATAACTCTTAAAGGACCATGAACTTGCCTTCTTTATAGCTCTGGGAGCTACTTTGTAATACAAATGCTCTGCTCCAGCCTCCAAAATGAAAATTCATGCTCACTTCCCAGCCTACCCCTCCCCTCTACACTTCTTGTGGCTTCATTATCTCACCTGGGTTTCTAAACCCCAATTGCTTGATAGCTTTACATGAAAAGTCAGTCAAGTATTTCTTAGAGGGGAAAAAAAAATACATGTCTCAAAGTAATCTAGCAAGAATGCTCCTTTATGCTCTGGCTCTGAATTCAAATCTTAGTCATGCATTTTGTATTAGAACCCCTCCAGGTTTCTCGACAGTAACAAGCTCAATCCACTGCCTCTAGCACAGCACCCAAACGTATCATACCTTCTCCACTGGTTGTCAACAGGATGGTGTTAGCTGATAAGGGGAGAATCATTTTTTATGTTGATAGGATGGTGTTGATTTTATTTTAATGTATAGTAGAAAAAAAAAACCTATGTCTTCACAGATAATAGTGCTTACACTGAGGCAGCATAGATGTTTGAATGTGCTAAACTAAGTAAACACTATCATGAGGGGCATGGCAAAAACTGAGGTAGGAGACATGGACCCAAAGTGGAATCACAAACATGGCTAAGTTTTAAGAGACAAAGCAGTTTGGCTGCTTGCTCGGAGAGATGGCTTGCAGCTGTGACTCAATGATTGACCTAGGCAACATGACCTAGACCTAAAACGAAGAGTTTTTTCCAGGCCCCATCATATTCCAGGAAGAAGATAAGATAATGGTTCTTATAGCCCAAAGAAGTTGCTAGCAAAGACTCTCCTGACCCTCATATCCACTCCAAAATTAGGGAGAACAATAACTAGACCCATCCAGCATGTGCCCTGCCCCCCAACAAGGGGAAGGCATGCACAAGAGAACAAGCCCAGACAAAGTCCCCTCCTTACCCAAATTAAAAACCCTCCACTGTAGTTTCTCCACAGCAATCCGTTTTTCTGGGAGATACTCTCTGCCTGGAGAGCTGTTCTTCCTTCCTCCCTTCATAAACTCCACTTGCTATCCCTTCTCTGGGTCTGTGTCTCTAATTCTTTGAGAATGAAACAAGAACCTGTGTCCTATTGCAGGTACTGGGGCCAGTCATCCCTGTACCCACACATTCCTATGTCAAAGCCAGGACAGTGGGAAGCCAGCATGTGGCACAACGGTTAAGGCTCTGGACTCCCGCATGGTCAACCATAGTTCAAGTCCTGGACCCAGAGGTTTGAAACACACTAGGCACATGTGTGTGTGCACAAAATCCCAAGAGGAAAATGGAGGAGAAGGGATTGGCAGTGTGGCCATCTCCCTCGGGGGATAATTTCTCATTTTCTGTCTCTCTTTCTCTCTTTGTCTCTCTGGCAAGTGCATATACCCTATAGCAAAAATCTCTAAAAAAAAATTAAAAAAAAAAAAAAGCCAGTGGTGTGAGAATGGCTGAAGCAGCTTCGGGAACTAGTATTTTCATGATTGAGTGTGCATTGACCTGCAAGGAATAGTACAGTGTGGGGGGTGGGAGGGGAGAAGCCTTCTCAGCATGCATGAAAGGGCAGGAGAGGTTTCTGCTTTCTGTCCTGACACTTCTATTACTCCTTCTCTATGACTGACCCAGAAAACATAACCCCCTGATGTCTGCTTAACAAGGCAACAGTCCATGGGAAGCTGCCCAGGGCTTGCAGAAGAAGCCAGAAAGGCCCTCCGGAACTCACACTACTGTAGGGGCTCTTGGTTCCAAATCAGTAGGCATTTCACAGGCAGGATGTGGCTTCATTTTTTCCAAACTCCTGGCCTTGACAGGGGCTAGCAGCCTCGGCTACAAAATGAATTTGGTTCCCCCTACTTACGCATTAGACAAATGCAGCCCTTTACCGGAGCCCAGCCACTCAGCAGCACTCTGCTGGGGAAACATAACTGCCCAGACAGAACCTAACCTGCAGAGAAGCCAAAGGTGGCACATCAGCAAGGGCTTGAAAGAGAGGAGGCATGAGATTCGGGAAGCCAGAGTACATGAAGACCATTTGCAGATGGTCAGTCTGCTGGGGAACACTCAGACAAGCAGCAAGGTCTGTGTCTTCAAGCCTGGAATGAACCACAGTCCACACACGAGCAGCCCAGTAAGCAAGGACTACCTTGGCTGTGCCACCAAAAGATCACTGAGCTGCCGATGGTTCTGATTCCCTCGTTTGAGTTTTAGCTTGTTAGTTCTAAGGAGCCTTTAAACAATTGAATATTATGGGAAAGCATGCAACTGTGTGGGCCTTTCTGATGTAACCGGGAGTCTCCGGCTATATTCATCCAATGGCATTTAAGGCTCATTAAATTTTGAATCCCGTGTCACCTGCCTTAGGCTCAAAATAGTTCTCTGTGAGCCTTTTGTCTCCCAACTCCATTTTAATGGAAATTGTTTCCATTCACCTCTCTGTTGCCTTCTTCCTATGAGCAACACCCCATCTTTAATAATCTCCAGTGCAGAATTATTCACTCTGTGAACCTGTCATTTGAGAAAATATGCTGGACCTTGACTGTGTAAACAGTTGATGGTAAAAATGCAAAAAAGCACTGTTGGAATATTCCTTCCCCCTCCTGCTTCCCACTCTGGCTATGCGCAGACATGCTGCAGTACTGCTCACCCTAGTCCATTCACCCTCCATACTGCTGCTAGCCAGTAGCTTCGTCAGACTCACCACACCACAGTCCCTGGGTCATGTCTTGTGTTTTTTGTTTGTTCTTTTTTGAGAGACTTTTGCTATAGGGCTTGTGTGCTCATCAGAGAGACTGAAAATGAGAAATCACCCCCAGAGGGAATGATCACACCACAATCCCTTCTCCTCTCTGGATTCTGGGGATGCACGCACACATGCCTGGCATGGGTTTCAAACTGCAAGGTACAGAGGCCAAGTGGGAATCTGCCCACCTTAACAACACCACGCCACCTGCTGGCCCCAATGATTTGTGTCTTAATCCAGGTGAGTTCCAGGGTCTAACATAGGAGGAGCACATGCTTCATCTAAAGGCAGCCACTGTTAGTCATAGTGAAGAAATCTCACATAGCATTATATAAGTGCCAAACATTGATCTAAGCACTTATCACTGGGTGGCATGAAGACTGTCCCCTTTTTGGAAGGTGAAAAGACTGAAGCACAGACAGTCTAAGTGGATTTCCCAACGTCACACAGCAATTAAACTGAATTTTAACCCAGTCCATCCAATAGCTGGAAGCCATCCTCCTATCCACTCCACTAAGTACACTTCTCCCCTCTCCAGCCACCTGGTAGTCACTACACGGAAATCATTGCCGGGCCTTTGTCTTATTTTCAGAGAAGCCAGACATCTGGACTTTTATGTAAACTATCCCACTTTTTGAAAAATTGGTAAATAAAATAGTTTTTCTTTTCTCTTCTTTCTTTTTATTCTTTCTTTCTTTCTTTTCTGTAAGGGCCAAACAAAATATGTCTATAAACAGGAACTGGTGTGTATGCTGCCCATGAGGGACCTCTAGTTTAAACGTAGTCTTTAAAGAAAGCAAAGTGGCCATCTGATTCAAACTCTCACACACTAACAAGAAACTTCCCTTGGAGCTGGGCAGAGACCCCAAAGAGCAGGCAGAATTCAGTCCTGCGATGGATAACCCGAATGACACCATGCTTCACAGAACAGGCAGCTTCTCCAGTCGTGACCATTAAGTTGTTTTAAAGAACGGCTCAGGGAAACTTGCTTTGTGGTTGGTTGATGCCTCCGCTGCGTTAAATCAATGCTGCAACTGTAGCAGCCAGCACGAGAAATGTCAGCTCTCATTAGCCTGCATATAAATCTGTCTCCATGAGAAGCGGGATTAAGAACGACGGGGAAAATGCCAGGAAGCGGGAACATATGTTGTTCACACAAAAAGAATCTCTGACAATGGGTGTCTTCCTCCACAGCGGAGGCACCTGGAACAGGCTTTGTTTGGCCTGATCCCCCTCACCCCCCTCCCCCATCCCAATAACAGGAAACTGGGAAAGCGCCACAGCTTCATCATCCGTGGTAGGAGGTTCTGCTAAGTGTTCGCTGACACAGCTGAACAGTCGTAAAATGTCATAAAGAGTAAACGACTTGATAATGCAAAGCAGTAATTAGGATGTGGTGCATGTTTATGCTATTTACATATTTTAACACCCTGATATTAAGGAGCCTTCCTAATAGTACATAAATGATCTGGTCTGTGCAATTCGTTCCAGACTGCTACAGACTGGCAAAAGCAAAAGCTCATTCCCCTTCTGCCTCCTCATTTTGCATCTACATTCCTGGAACCCCACCAGGCAGAAAAGTCAGGGAGGAATGTGGACATTGGAGTGCCTTCTTAGGACACACAGGTATGAATGTCCTGGGGGAGACATGGGAAGGAAAGAAACGTCCTAGTTGAGGAATCTCACTATGGGCTGTCTAAAGGCATTGAAGGAAGTAGATGTGCTGATAAATGTATAACAATGGGCTCTCAAAAATAAATAAATAAATAGCCTTGACTTGTAGCATTTGCCAATTTTTATGAATTAATATTCCTACTAGAACCAAAATAGTATCCAAGCTTCCGACACAACTTCACTAAACACAGAGTTAGGAAGAGATGCACAAAATCTACTCTCTAGAGCTGAGCTATCTCTAGCATGCCATTAGTTGGGGATCATGAGCTGCTATCCAACTGGCCTCAGTTTCTGCCTTATACCTGCCTGCATGTGGAGAGACACAGCAAGGCCATAGCCGCAGAATTATGCTCTATTGCAGATATTTTCAAAGATACTAGGACCCAGACCTGTTATTATGCAAAATAATTGGGGTGGTGGTGGTGGGGGGAGTTTGGTATAAATCCATTACTCTAGCTGCACAAAAGAGGAAACTGCAGCCCAGAATGGGTAGGAATACATGCAAGGGCACACAACAATATGGCATCAGTGCAGGAGGCTAGATGTCAACTCTCTTCTCGACCCATTGCTCTTTGTACTGTGGCCTTATCCCTGTGCATTCTTTCCCAATCCCTCCTAGGAGGCACAGCTCCTTGTTCCTGAGGTCACTGCTTTCAGCAGCCCATGTGTGTGTGTGTGTGTGTGTGTGTGTGAGTGTGTGAGTCTGTGTATGCTGGAAGGTGGGGCCAGAAGGCTCACAGAGTCCTGTGTGGCGAGGATGGTTGCCAGGTAACAGGAAGGCATTATGATAGGGAGCCTTCTTTGCAGAAATGGATAAATGGGCGCAGCAGGCAGTGGAGCCTCCCTGGAGGAGGAGAATGTGGCAGTGTATGGCATGAAGATCATGAGTCAGAATGGGGTGTAAAACCCAAGGAGAAAGAGTCAGGGACACATTATGGATCAAAGGGACCTTGAAGATGATCTGGTTTGTGCCCTTGCATACCCAATAGGGAAACCAAGACCCAGAGCTGGGGAGTGACTTGCCCAAGGCCATACCATGATTTGGTGTCAGAGCCCTTACTACTAAATATGATGTGGTAGGATCTGGGGTTCCCACAGAACTCACTGAATATGATAGAAGCCTCAGAGTCAGAAGTAGCTTGGAATGTCCGGTGCAGATGGTTCAACACCAACCTCCATGGCTACATGCCTGGAATGAGCTCTGTGGCACTGCCCCTGCTCACTACCTTCCACCCGCCACCGGTCCTTCTTTCCCCTTCCATCTCAGTCTCATGTGAGGGGAGCAGAGCTGGTGCAGCAAGATGGATGAGAAGGAATGATGCTAACGTCAGGAGGAGGGGGTAGTGAAATTCCGAGGGGTCACTCAACTGAACAGATGGCGGGCAGATATTGGTTTTAACTTGCACATGGTTGGGTAAATAATGTTTAAGTTTTTCTTGCCAGCCTGGGGAGCCGAGCAGATCGCACCGAGTGGAGGTACCTCCACCTCCCGCCCGCATCATCTGCTCTTCCCGGGGTTTTCATTTCCTACCCTGTTTGTGCTTTAGAGCATGGCTCGCTGGTCAGGAAGCTGGTGCCCTTGGAGGCAGGAGTGTGTGTGCGGGAGG
>NW_006159927.1:644049-680288 GCF_000334495.1 Tupaia belangeri chinensis | reverse complement strand
GGAACGGGGAGGCAGGCTGGCACTTTATTGCAATGTGTGCCTGGTAGTACCTGTCAGGCAAAATCACCATCAAGGGCGGCGCAGGCAAATTGCCTGGAGGGTTGGTCGTGTGTTAATCTTGATAACAAAGAATCACACAAGACAACACACCCCATGGTCTGCTGTCAATAAGATCATTTCTCTGACCACAGATCAAAAAGCTGGATCTGGTACACAGTTCTGGCTGGGTTTCTGAGTTTTGACTTTGATTCGGCCACTAGCTAGCCCCAGGCACTTCTCTGAACCCTTCTGTGCCTCAGTCTCCCTCTGCGTCTAGCAGAGATATCGGCACTGGTTGGACCATCCTCATGAGGAAGAAATGTTTGAATGAATGATGACATGTGAAAGAGAGAGGGGAAGAGAAAGAAGAACGAAGATGTGCGTGGTGGATTAGGTCAAAGGTTCTCTGACCCAGCAGACATGGATTCACTCAGCGATCATTTTTGAGCCGCTACTCAATAGGGGATACAGAAATGAATAATGCATGGGCACCACCCCCAAAGAGCTCATCTCTAAATGGGAGACAGAAAAGGGAGCAAAAGCACAAGATGGTGCCTGTGGTGGTTCCAGGTGTTGGTTCAGGGCCAGACTGCCCGAGTTCACATTTCTGGTTGTGTCTAAAAGCTGTGTTTGAGCATTGTGCCTCAGCACCCTCATCTCTAAAATGGACATCCCAATAGTCGCTCCTCACTGTGATGTGGGAGGGATGGAGGAAATGCAAACATTGAAGTAATATGGTGCCCTAAACCCATGGCAAAGACTCAACAAACATCTTCTATTGTTATTACCAATTCCCATGCCAGAGACAGCCCAACAAGCTAGGGGAACACAAGGAGAAAGACTCATCTCAGCCTTGGGAGGGCTTCTGGACATAGGGAGTCCGTAGAAGATTCTGAAAATGATCTTGAAGAATCAGTTAAGAGTCAACTCAGAAAAAAACAAATTCATTCTACAAGTGCTTATTGAGCAAAGACTTGGTTAAGAATGAAGAGCAAGACAGATCTCTGCTTCTTATATTTCTTATTCTAAACAGTGGTCTGCAAACATTTCCTATAAAGGGATGGAAAGCAAATATTTCAGGCTTTGTGGTTTATGCAGCTTCTGTCACAACCACTTGACTCTGCTGCTGTAGAGTGAAACTAGCCATAGAAAATACAGAGATGAATGAACGTGACTGCTCCAGTAAAACCTTATTTTCGAATGCTGAAATCTGAATGTCATACAATTTTCATGTGTCATGAGATATGACTTTTCTTTTTTCAACATTTCAAAATGTAAAAAAAAAAACTATTTGTAGCTCCTGGGCAAAAAAAGTAAACTAAAGTTTACATTCTCTGTTGTCCTAGAGGAAGGGTAGACACAACATCAATGAAAACATGACAATTTTGGATAGCAGCCAGTGCGAGGAAGACAATTACTCTGTGTATTATGATATAATCATGAGGGTGGGGGAACTGACTTAGTGTGACTGTGGAAGGGTCTATTAGGAAGTGAGATCTGAGCTGAAATAGGAATGATTGGATAAAACCAAATATTCCAAAGTCTGGACAAAAGAAGCTACTTAAAGACAGATTCAAAGCTCTGGCATATTTAGAGCAGAAAGAAGGCCAGTATGGCAAATGTATAGGATCAGTAAGGGAAAGAAAGAAATTGACTAGAAAACATAAAGAAGATACAGAATAATAGATAGCGAAAGCTTGAGTTTATGAGGGACCTACATGTAATTAATTCAATATTGGCGGAACTAGCCTTGGTTCAATTGAAGAAAAATATTTGAAAAGGGATTCACTGTGTAAATACCTTTTGTGATTTCTTTTCATATGCATGGACAAAAGGAGGGACTGTATTAAAGCAAGCTGAAGTGCTGAATCAGTGCTGGGCATTAGTATCTACCCACCCTAATGAGTCTATTTCTTTTGCAGGATGGACCGGGCTGAGTCTCCAGCACTACCAAGCACGGAGTGTGCATCCTTCTTGTGTATTTTTAATGAGGCGTTTCCCACTCTCTGCAGTGGAAATGCTGCAATTTGCACCCAGAGTCCCCGCACACCTGATCTACTAATATTTACCTTGGCTCTCAGAGAGATCAACACAATAGGGTCAAAATGGAGATTTGGTTAAAAAGGGGGGTTTCTGGCACTTGATGCTTTCAGTGGTGACATGGATCCTGGATCCTTTCACTGACCTTGCCGCATTAATGAGAAAGAGAATTAAGTGTCTGAGAAAGAATTTCCAGAACAAACAAAATCTGTCAGCAATCTTTTTTGCACATACCTGGGTTGAGGGATGGGGTAGCGGGGACAACTCCATGTTTGGGCCATTGTGCCAGATGATCCTCTAGATACTGAGCACTGGGAAATCTGGAATCTTAACTCCTTCCAACACACACACACACACACACACACACATCACATATAGCTCACACACAACTCACACATGCACAACACCCACATATGCAACATACAGAGTACACATACACATCACACAATCAGACATACTCACCATGCAACTTATATGCAACATACGTAGCCACACATACCCACCATGCGTTCATACATACTCACCACACATACACACAGAGAACACATGCACATGACACATACACCAGAGCTAAACACACACTGCATATATTACAAACACCACACACACACACATATGCGTGTAACACACATACAACTCTGGTACATATACATCACACGCACATCTCAAATTATACATGCTCACCACCCATACACACCACAAGTGGATTACACATGCACATTCAATATGCACAAACACACATACACACACACGCAGCTCACATAATTCTTACCTAAGTGGTTTGTATAGCTATACTCAGTTAACTTGAGCCTCATCAGTTAAATAAGTGCTTCTTTTTTTGCCATTCTGCAGCTGTTGCCGTCTGCCTAATTTCAGTCAATTAACTTTTACTTAAAAACATTAAGTTTCCTAATGCTGCTGCATCGGGCCAATTGTACAGTAAATTGTGGGTGTGAAGGAGACAAATCACTCAAATTTCCCTTCCCATGGAACAAACCTATCGTTAGGGCTAGAACTTCCCAGTAACTACAGGCATCAAGTGAGGCAGGGAGGCTGAAGATGTCTGGGATGGTTCGGGGCCGCCAGGCTGGGCAACCTGGTGACATGACACCCTGGCTGCCTACCACCCATTTCAGGAGCCAGAGTACCAGTGTGGTGGACTTGCTGCAAGGGCTTCTCCATGGGAGATATGACAGGTTGATTTTTAAACTAAGCATTAGGGAGACAAAGGAAAGTGTGGGAGTCTGTGTAGCAGGTGAGGGAGGGGAGAGACTGCTGGGTATAGGTGGAGGGCAGGAGAGAGAGGCCCATTTAAAATCTTAGGGGAAGATGGGAGGGAAGCTCCTCTCAACCCAGGTACCCTCAGCCATCCTTCGGCTCTACATTTCCAATTGCACAACCTCAGATCAGTCTCCAAACAGGACCTGATCCTAAAGCTGGAAAAGCACAAGGTCTTCAACTCAATCTAAATGCCTTGCTCAATAGTAGGTGCTTGATAAGTGTTTGTTGATGGCTTAAATGGAATTCCTCAGGCTGGTATCTGAACCTTCGGCAATAACCAACCACCTACTTTCTCATCTCATCTCTGAGGACGTCACTTTATGTGCTTGGGCTCTGACTGAATGGATTTGTTCTCCATTCTCAAATGCATGCTACCCATGCCCACCACTGAGCCTTCATGCCTACTGTCTCTATTCTGTCTCCCTCATGAACTACCCCATGTATAACCACCTCCCCAACACACACACACACACACACACACACACACAAACACACACACACATGTGCTTGTTCCTTCTCCTCCAGGAAGCTTTCGCTGTCTATACCAACCTCTAAATGATAAGTTTGTCTTTGAAACTTAGTACCATGATCTCTCTATCTCAGACATTCTCAATGCTGATTGGTCACTGGAATTACCTGGGAATGTTTTACCGGCACAGATTTCAGCTCCCTCTCATAGAGACTTAGATTCAAGACCTGAACATTGATATTTTTTCAGTTCTCTTAGGTGGTTCTGATTGTCAGCCATGTTTGGGATTTCAGTTTTGAAATGGTCTCTGACACATCATGGTGTTTCTCAGTGAGATGAAAAATGGCTGGGAGGCCATCTCTGTTATTCACTTTCTTCCCAGTAGCCAGCCCATTCAAGCAAACAGGAAGTGTTCCCTGAATGTCATGTAAGAAAACAAATCATGGGGAGCCAAGTGGTGCCTCTTGATGTGGAGAAGCAGAATGTTACATACAACACTGTGAGGAGACAAATGTGGCATTTGGAGTCCAATAGACCTGAAGCTGAGTCCTAGCTTTAACACTTACTTATTAGTGTTGGGTTTTTTTGGCATCCAGCTTCATTCCTGAAGCTTCAGTCACTCCATCACAGAATGGTGACAGTAGTAGCCTCTATCTCATAGGATTATGGCAAGAATTTTATACTATTGAAGATAGTGCTCAACATAGTGCCTGGCATGCACTACACACTCAGTAAATGGAAGCTACACTTTTGTTACTAAAGCAAGTTTTTTCCAAAGAGGCAAAGAGCTCCTAACCTTTACGTGTTCATCCAGAGCTGACTCAGCAGCAGCACTGGACGCTGTATTGTTATTTCGACCACTACCCCACCTCCCTTCTACTCATTTCTCCAATCCCAAGTCAGGTTGGGGTCTACTCAGGCAGCTGCAGAAGTGTGCACCCTGCCTGCATTCCCTCCCAGGCCTCCACCTCCACCCCACCTGCCAATCATGCCACATGGCCACCCCCCTTGCCTAGGAGCCTGACTGCGCAGCAGCCTCGTAGCACATGCAGGGCTCACACATGCTCACTCGGCCACCCGGCATGCAGGTCTGTGTGCTGCCATGGCGCAGTGCCCACTCCCGGGCACAGTGAGGGCAGTGTGGGCCTGGCAGATGGCAGCAAGGTGGGGGCCAGGAGGGGAGTGAAATCTCCTGCTGGTACTTGAGGTGAGGGTTGGGGTGGAGGCCTCAGCAGGGAGAGGGAAGGAAAGTTGGCGGGCAGGCAAGAGATGTCGTAATGACTTCTGTCTGTGGAACGGACTCCTGCACTGTTATTCCTGGCTGGGTTTTCCCAGAAGTCTGGCTCAGCCCACACTTGGTCATGTCATCAAGGCCATCAGAAGATGAATTGAAGCCTGCAGAAAAGGACAATTCAGGGACTGAGAGTCAGGGATGCCATATTTTCTTTTCTTTAAGGTCTGAAATCCATCTCTATCCCAAATCAATTACTCAAATTCAACAATGATTTGGGGCATGCCTGTTATAACCCCAGTGCCAGGAACCAGCTGATGGTATTCCATCAGAAGGACTGGACTGAGGTCAGAACTCTTGGGACTGGTCTCAGCCCTGCCCGTGGGCTAGCTGTGCCTCAGCCTGTCAGAGCCATGGTTGATGCATCTACGGCATAACAATGATGGTTAAGGACGATGATAGATGTGTGTGGCCTTGACAAACTGTAGAGCACTTTAAAAATGGTGGGGTTAACCATATGTCTTTAAGGAGAAAAGTAGGAAAGACAAATATCTGAGTGGTATCTCAGGGCTTGGGGAGGGGACTGTGCTATGTGGATAGAACTAGAGGAGCTCAAAGAAAGAAGGGGAGAGTTCTTACAGAGATCATGTAGCACAGTGGCTAAGGTCTTAGACTCCTGAGTCTCACACACACTGGTGACTTCAGTTCTGGATTTGCCCGATGTCAACTATGGGCCATTCGTAAGACAACTGACTTCTCTGGACATCAGTCTTCATCTGAAAAATGGGACTAAGAGCTCTTACCTCCTAGGGTCCTGAGGGGTTTAGTGAAATCAGCAAGCACAGAGACTAGGATGTAGTAAGATGTTGATTTTGCTACTGTTATCAATCCAAAATGGTGCAGGAATTAAAAAAAAAAAACTTATCTCCCTCAAGAAACCATCTTAGCAGTTTATATATGATGATCACCTGTGGTGACACAGAGATTTGACAATGTGGAACATAATGCTGAGGCCAACAGAAGGAACCAGGTTCATATCCCAGGGTCTCCCTGTACATGTTATGTCCATGATACACGTTGGCTGAGGCTGTGGGTGAGTTATGGTTCAGGGACTCTGGTGGGGTTATATATGCCTCTCTTAGTCTCTCTCAGAATAAACAAACAAATAAATAAAAAAATAAAATTTTAAAAACAGTTGACAAATTCCATGAAACACAACCAATAATCACGACTAATATTTATGGAGAATTATACTACAGTAATTTTTAGAATCCACTGTTGCATTTAACCTTGACAACAACCCCAAGGGGTGAATATGCTATTATTTCCTTTATACAGATGAGAAACAATGAAACTCAAGATCACACTGTTACAATTTTGAACATGGAGGTTTAAGGGCACGCGATGGCTGACTCAGCGATACATTGTCTCTGACTGGTGATGGTTGGATTTAAATTTTTTTGTGCTTTATGATGGTGACAAAGCAATACACATGCAGTAGAAACCCTACTTTGAGTACCCATACAACTATTGTGTTTTCCCTGTCAGTACAGAATCTGTTCAATTACATGAGATATTTAACAACATTATTATAAAACAGATTTTGTGTTAGATTATGGTGCCCAACAGTAGGCTAATGTAAGTATCTGAACATGTTTAGGGTGGGCTAGGCTAGGCTATAACATTCGGTAGGTAAGATGTGTTCATTCATTTTTAACTTAAACGATATTTTCAACTTACAATGAGTTTATCAGAACTTAACCCATCTGTAAGTCAAGGAGCATCTATACCGCATTGGATTGGCTGTCCTACTCCTCTGAGATGTTCCTATGCATAACTTGTCTAATCTGGAAATCAGCAATGGAATACATTCTCTAGGGAACTGGGGCTGGGCACCCTTAGGGATTTCATCCCCCAGGGACCTCAGAGGAGAGAGCAGGCCAAGATTCCTTTCTCCTTTCTCCCCATGGCTATATGGCTCTCCATGATCTGGCCTTTGCTGCCCTCATTAACCTCCACTCTAGCCCCTCTGGCTATTTCTCAGGCTCAACAAGCTCATTCCTAGTGAGTTCTACCCAGCTTGAGACCTTTGTCCTTATTGTGCCTTTACCTGGGATATCTTTCACCAGTCTTACCTGGGGATGCTTTAGCTCTCAACCCACATGTCAGCTCTTCAGAGATGCTTTTCCTTCAATCCCTCTTTTGGGTCCCATCCCCCATTTAGACCGCCGTGTCCCTTAGATTTAAAAGGATCTCGTGGATCCGTCTCTTTGCTTTCTAACTGGCTCTCCATAGAAGCATGTGAGCTGTTGAGGGAGAAGGTAGGACATACTGACCTGTTGGTTGTGTGTGCTCTCTGAGACACCTGGCATGTTTGTGCTGTTCACTTCGTTGGCTGACTATGTGAAACACCCAAGGAAGAGAAGACAGTAGGTGGTGGTATCCCTCCCCTGATCCAAGGCAGGCTCCTTGAGACCCCTGGGTTCAGTTAGAGAAAGGAATCTGGGAGAGAGGACAGCTGCCTGCACTGGTTCCTCTTGTCTTCTCTGACAATGGAGCATAGTCTGGGTCAGCGTGACCCACAGAATGAGCTGACAAAACGCCTCCAGAAGCAAACTCTTCCTGTGCGAGTCGTCACTGAGTCATCAATCCACACAGATTCCTGCAGAGCACCCAGAACACGGGAGAGGGGTCCATTAAGTACCAGGGTCACTGCTTGAGCCCCAGAATCCCTCATCTTTGATCTGAGCAGGGGTTTCAGGGAATCTTCCAGGTCCCTGATTGATATTCCACCTAAATACTATTTCCAGAGCCAGGGGACAGTTTTTCCTTAAGGCCCTTCTCTCCAAATTATGTATTTATCACATTGGAAGCAGAAGAGAAACAAGGGCTCTTTGGGGATGCTAGAGTTCTCAAGCCTAAGGTGCGACTTAGGAGAGTGATGGAGAGCCTCCTTTGGCTTCTAAGTATTCTGCTCACACAGCAAGACCCTGTTTTGCCAGACAAAGGTCTGGGAAACTTTGGGGCCTGCAATGTTTTCACCATATACTGAATTCCCAAATAATTGTGGGCTTAGACTAAGGCACTAGGGAATGACATGGAATTCCACACCATTTTACTTTGTTCTTGGATGGTTCTCTGGCTTCTTAAATTCTTCTCCCTCTAAGCTTCTTCTCTGTTCCAGAACAACCCTGCTATAAAGCATAGTTAGCATAATGGGTATGTTGCTGGACTCCCATGTAGTCGACCAGGGTTCACAACCCGAACCCGGTGGCTTAAAACTCACACTGGGCATGTGTGCGTGCGTGCCCAAGATCCCAAGAGGAGAATGGAGGAGAAGGGATTGTGGTGTGGCCATCCCCCCGGGGGGGTGATTTTTCACTTTCTGTCTCTCTGTCTCTCTCTCTCTATCTTATGAGCGCACGTGCCTTATAGCAAAAACCTCTCAAAAAAAAAAAAAAAGCATAGATTCTAATTAGTAGCTGTGAAATCTGGGGCAAGTCCCATAACCTTGCTATACCTCAGTTCCCCACTATTAAGTGGAAATAATAATAATAACTGCTTTATAGACTTGTGATCATTTAATGTAATAATGCCTAGAAAGTACTTCAAATAGTGCCTAACAGAGTAAGCACTTAATAAGTTTGTCTTTTCGTTGTTGTCAACCTTTAGTTGAGGACATAATATCTACTATAATAAATAAATCCCCAAAGCTCAGTGGCTTAAAGTAAAGGTTTATTTCTTGCTCACATTAGAATCCGCTGCAGGTGTTCTTTCCACACAGTGACTCAGGGAACAAGATTCTTTCCATTAATTGGCTACAATATCAGAATCTCATGTATTTAGCCGAAGGTAGAAGCGCTCACAGAGGACAGTTGGGTATGGTCTTGCCTAACTGCAAAGAATGCTGGGAAATGTGGCCCTAGTTAAGTGCCAGAAGGAAGATGACTTTGTGAACCACTATTCTTGGCCACATCTATTCTTTTAAAATTATCATCCCATATTTTCATCCCAAACCGTTCTGTAACATCCCTATGTCCACAGATAATACTCCCCATGCTGCCATGTTTTTTTTTCTGCATCCTCACTTCCCTCCAAAGTACATGGCTGTTTCTACTAAACCAGCTGACTGTGGCCACTTAATAACTTTTGTTTGTTTGTTTGCTTTTTGAAACAGAGTCTTCCTAATGTTGCCTAGACTCACCTCAAACTCAAACTCAAAGCTCTTGTTTTGTTTTTTAAAGCAGAAGTGTACAATATTCCGGCTCTTTACATGTAAATTTGACAATGCTTAAAACACAGTATGTTTCAAAAAACTATCACAAAAATAGAGCGTGGGGCCAAAACTCACAAGATGAGCAAAACAGAACACATCTTTATAGTTAGCACCAACCCAAAGCTATCACTTGACAACCTCTGCTAGAGACCATACCTTCACTACTGATGTAGTGAAGAAATAGCATAGAAATTCCATTGAGTCAAAATTGCTGTATATTAAAGCAAACAAACAAGATATGAGCTCCATGGAGAAGACAGCCCTTGATCCCTTGGAGTTTTCAGGTAAGAATACTGAATATTTCTTTTACCTCCTTTATAAGTCAAGGTTTTAGATAAATCATCACTTTTTTCCCTCTCTCTCTGACTTATGGAGACTGTGTTAATCAGTGTTCTCTGGAGAATCAGAGCTAGTAGGATTTGTGTAAAGAAATACATGATAAGGAATTGGCTTGCATGATTATAGAGCCTGAGAAGCTCCATGATCTGTAATCAGCAAGCTGGAGACCCAGGAAAGTCAATATGTAGTTCTAGCATAGTGGTCTAAAGGCTTAAAACCTAAGGAAAGAGCATGTTTCAGTTTGAGTCTGAAGCCAGGAAAAGACCAGTGTCTCAGTTCAAGGTAATCAGACAGAAGGAGTTCCATTTTATTCAGCCTTTTTGTTCCATTCAGGTCTTCAATTGATTGGATGAGGCCCATTGGCATGATGGAGGGAAATCTGCTTTACTCAGTCTACTGATTTAAATGTTAATCTAATCCAGAAGCATACTCACAGATATACACAGAATAATAATGTCTGGTCAACTATGTGGGGACCCATATCTCAGTCACGTTGACACATAAAACTAAACATCACTTGACCCTCCCAGGACTCTGCCCTAAATACCTTCAAATATAGAAGTAGCATGGAACAGCTAAGAATTCTAAGTTCTAATTTCAACTCTGTCACCAACTTGCTCTGTGACCTTCAGGTAAGTCTTCTAAGCTTCCTGCTCCTCATACCTGTGAAGTGAGAGAGTTTCCAACTTAGCAGTTCTTGCCTTATGGACTTGGAATCAAAGCAGACCACATTTACCAGACACTTTGCTTGTGGCTTTATTGAGTAATTTGTACCAAACCTCCAAGAATAATTTATTCACCCAGTGGTGTGAGATGAGGAGAAGAAAATCAATAGAACAATGTCTCAGTCATTTTTTATTTTCTAAACCACAGAGAGATTTTATTCCATCTCAGAGTACTTGCAGGCACCTTACCTTACAACACATCTTTATGGCTAACTTTCAAGAATGCCCAAAGAGATTCATTTCAGAGACTAAAAACCCTTCGCTCACCCAGAACCTACAAGAAACGGTCCTCTTGGGAACAACTTTCTCAGAGCTTTTCACTACACTTGAGAGATTACTACAGAAGTGAGAAGAGAGAGGATTTGGAAGAAAAGCTATGCTCCTTGTCTCTCAGACTTGTCTCAAAGTCATCCTGTGGAGAAATTAAAAGGCCTCTTGTCTCAAATTCAATTGCTCCCTCTTCAACAAGTTAGCAATTGTTATGCTCACTTCTCTCCCATCAAGGTAATGCGCAAACTGACACTGCTTGAACAGACTTGGGGAACTGACTGACTGCAAGGAAGGTCCATAGATTTTTTTGCAGGAAGTGGAGTGCATAACATTTCCTGACGAAGTTCAAGAGCTTCTTCTGTGTTCTGGCCCTAGAAGGCCAGATGAGAGGTCAAGTGAGAGAGAAAGGCCTTGGATTAAGGAACCCTGGGATCTAGCCCTACCACCATCACTGACCAAGTTTAAGTAGGAGATATAATCTCTTTTAGCCACAGTTTTCTCATATATCAAGTGGGATTCACATTTCTATCTACTCTCTTCATAAAATTGTTATGAGGATCATATAAATCAACATCTGTACATGCTAGATTTTATTTTTTAGTTTTTTTGCCATAAGGTGTGTGTACTCACTGGAGAGAGAGAGAGAGAGAGAGAGAGAAATTATCCCCCATGGGGGATAGCCACACCACAACCCCTTCTCATCCATTATCTTCCAGGATTTTGGGCATACGTGCACACTCCTGATGTGAGTTTCAAGCTACCAGTTCCAAGGGCTTGAACCACATTGGCTATGTGGGACTCCAGTGCCTGACCTTCAAGCCATCAGCTGGCTCCCGGCTAGATTTTTTTTTGTTGTGTGCAACAGAAATCAACTCTGTCTGTCTTAACAAAAATAAATCCATTGGAAGCATTAAAGAGACTCACAGCATCTACAGCACACTGGAAAACAAGGACTGGATATGACAGACCCAAGGCTCGTGTGTGAAATACCATACCTGTTGAGTCTCAGCTCCAAACCTACCCTTCAGCACTCAGTGCTGTGATACCAAAACTAGAACTTTCCAAACCATCCCTCTTATGGAGGTTGACCAATGGAGGTCACTAGAAGGCGATTACCCTCTCTCTACCATGTTTCAAATATCCCTTTACTCTTCTCTTTTAAAGACAACTGTTATTGGAATTAGGACCATCCTGAATCTAGGATGCTATCACCATAAGATCCTCCACTTTAATACATCTGCAAAGACTGTTTTCTAAATAAAGTTATATTTATATGTTCTAGGTGAATGTATGTTTTTGGGAAGAGAGGGTCACCATTTAACCCACTACAAATAATGACATCTCTTATACTGTTCTGATTAGTTGCTTAATTCTTCTCCTTTGTAATTAGTAGAACAGTTAGCCTTTCCCTCACAAAATCTTCTCCAATTATGAATTGTTCAGGAATCCTAGGGACTTCTTGCAGTCCAGCGGGAACAGATGGTCAGCTAGCCCTCTGCAGAGAGAAGACTCTAGGAAAGAATCAGACTGCTACGGCTGTGGACTATCTAACAATACATTGAGTGCATCATGCTCCCCGGATGCTGGCCGGCTACTGCTATCATCTCTCACTAGCCTACAAGAGGTCTTCAAAAAGTTCACGAAACATGCATGTTAGGAAAAGGCTATGCATGAATTTCAAAGAGGCAGTCAAAATAAACTTGTACTTTAATTCCATTTTCCTTGAATGTTTCAAAGTCCCCTTGCAGATCCCTGTAGAAGTCATCTTGTTCTTGATGACAAGACAACCAGAGGACTCCTTCAGTGCCAAGCTTGGTCCAGGGTTCTTTAACATTGACTATGTAGGAGTGCAGCTCATTTTCCCTCCCTCTAGTTCCTCAATATCTTCAGGGACTCAGGCAACCCTGGGGATGATGGATAAGCCCTAGATCCATTTACCACCTCCTTAGAACCAGAGCCATCAACTTATCTTCCAGGGATTCTCCTTTAGAGGACAGTTTTACTTCTTCATCCTCAAAGCACCAAGGGAGATACTATATAACCTTCCTTCCTGGAGAAAGACACTGGGACCATGCCTCTTCCTCCTGAGGGAGACTTGTAAGTGAGCCTACAGTGTCCGCACCTCCTACTGAAGATGGAGGACACAGCCTTCAATCATCACAGGGTGATTTTCTGTCTTTGAATAGAGGGAGGAAATCCTACAAGTTTAATCTCTGGCAGGGGCATACCTCTGGTGATTACATGTTATTATGTGAAAAATCAAATTGCAGAACACACAGAGTGTGATCTTATTTCAAGTAAATAGATGTAGATCTTAGAATGATATCCATTAAATTATTTATAGCAGTTCTCTCTAGGTGACGGGATTACAGACTATTTTTATTTTCATCATTTTCTTATCTGCATTTTCTAAGTTTTCTCCCATGAGCATATATCACTTTTGTAATAAGATTTTTAAGGTTATATAAAAAATAATACTAGCACCTTGCAGTCACATAGTGCTTTGCTGTGTCTCACAGCTCTAATCTAATTTCCTATCTGTGAGGTCAGAAGGACAGGTATTTTTATCCCTGGTTTATAGGAGGATGCTGCGGTGCAGGAAGTGTGAGATATGCCATAACTAAGGTCTGAGAGCAGAGCTGGGACCAATACCAGGCAAGGCTGCCAGCTCTTGGTTCCCGTGGCCTCAACCATGCCTGGAGCAAGCCTGCTGTGAATAGGGATGTCAAAGAAGGTCCTGGAAAGGGTAACTATAAAGTCAAAATGCCACAGTGCTTCAGGCAACGACGACCTTGGCTTTGGCCAGTTGGTAAGTGGAAGGTAGGCAAGAAACTGTTAGATTGTGTAAGAAGAAAGCCCAGAGAGAGAACGAGGCCCTACTTCTTGGAAGAAAAGAATGGAGAGGAATCGGCTTACCCCAGCTGGGGTAATTACCTCATAAAAAGATGAGTTGAGGTGTGAGTTGAGAACTGTGCTGAGAGCTATGAAATCTCAGGGAAGAGCCACTAAGTTATCGCACACACTAGAAGACTGCTATGAGACCTTGGCAGGTAGGGAATGCCCCCCTTCCCAGACCTACCTCCCTACTCTTTCTTAAGGGAGTAAGAATGAAGATGGATGAAAACGTATTTAATTTCCAAAGTGTGCTGCACAAATGCACTGGACCAGGTTCAGGGTATCAATATCCAAAATGGATTAAGGCTCTTGAATTCACGAATTCTCTCATTCAAACACACAGCTCCCATCATGAGATAGACATGACACACGTCATCACCAGTGAGGAAACGGAGATCCAGACCATGACTTGCCCAAGTTCATATCAGTGAGTGGTCAGGCAGGGATGGGATCTACATCTGTGCTTTCTGACTCAACATGCTCTCTGTGTACACATTGGGCTATCTCAGAGGGCCGATTCAGAGACACCTGTGTTTGCTCCTGCTACTAAATTGTCCTGAGGCAACGTCACATAAACATTACAGAAAATGACTCCAACTACACTAATTAACTCCTAGGGACATAGCATTCCCCCCAACCCTAAAGCCACTTCAGGTTCTGAGTTCTCCCACAGCAGATGTGGAAATAGAAAATAGGACAAAGTTTAAGGCAAAGTTCTGATGGGATGCAGATGAACAAGAAAAAGAGGAGTACCTGATGGATCACTGTTTTGATTAAAACCTGTTTCATTTCACGAGAGAAAAAAACCAGCGCATATCTTCTCAGGCAGAAAGGAGAAGTCTGAGAAGGGTAAAAATGTAACTCCCTGTAACTTGGGAGGCTTCAGCTGTGTCTCAGGGCCAATAGGATCAGAGTGTGAACATCTCCAAGGCTCACTTTTTCTCACACTTTCTTTTCCCACATTTTATTTTGGTTCCTCTTGCATGTACTGTTATTCTTTCTTATTGCAGATGGACTTTCTTCTCTCTACTTTCTGGGAAGGGAACCTGAGTTTAAGAACTTCCCTGTCTCATTACTTAAAGCACTCCTTTAGATCTAGTTTTGTTTTGTCTGTTTAATCCCAGGTAAGGAATATAAATAGTATATCTGGAATCCGGTGCTCAGTCCAGGCCAGTCAACAAAGCGAGGGTAATAAAATCATACATAGTGGATATGGCCATGAGAACCACATGTGAGGCTGAGAATGCCCAGAGAAGTCTCATCATTTGGCTTCTGGCTGGATGTCTCATGTTTGAAGACCAATTTTGTGTTAGGATCTATGCTGGGCAAATTTCTGCATGATCTCATCTGTCTACACAACTACCCCATAAAGTAGCTGTCCTGAGATGCAGCTGAGTTGAGTAACTTGCTCAGGCCATGCAGCTGGTGAGTGATGGAACCAAGATTTAAATCCATTTCTGCTTGGCACCAAAGCTTGTTCCCTGTCCTACACTACAATGTCTTTAATAGGCATTTAAAGAGCACTTATTGGGCCAGCAGGTGACATGATAGCTAAGGTGCTGGACTTCCATATGGCCAAGCATGCTTGGTTTGAGCTCCAAACCTGGTGGCTTGAAATTCACCCTGGACATCTGTGTATGTGCCCCAAATCCCAGTAAAATAGAGGAGAAAGGACTGGCCATGTCTTCTCACTTTCTCTCTTACTGTCTCTCTCCAATAAGTGCATGTACTCTATGAAAAACCTGAAAAGAGCTAAAGACCACTTTCTATGTGCAAGATCTTGTAAGGCATACATAAATAATCTAAACTTGTACCAGCCTTTCTAGGGTCAATTTAGATCCCCCTCATTCATCCTTAGGAAGGTACAGTAGTAGCAGAAGACTTAGAACGAGGTACCAGGAGCTATGTAGCGGGGAGGAAAAGGAAATGCATATTATTGGGTACTGGAGCCAGGACCTATGTAAAGCATTCTTACACTTGTCCTCTAGACCTGCACCATCTAGTAGAGTAGCCATTAGTCATGTACAGCTTTTTAAATTTAAAGTAAGCAGGGCTGACCCCATAGTGCAGTAGATAAGCACTGTGCACAAGGAGTCAGATCCCACATGGTTTACTGTGGTTTAAATCCCAGGAAAATGTGCCGGGCACATGCACAAGAAGCAAAACCTCCTGGAAGGATGGAGAAATAGAAGAGAGAATTGCAGTGTGGAAGACAGTTTGAAAAGAGGGTGAGAAAAGGGAGAGAGTGTGAATAAAGAAATTAAGAGGAAAAATAGAGGCAAGACATTTATGGGAAACAGACATGGATTATTGTCTGTTGATGATAACATGTATACTATATTCAACTGGACTGGTGTGAAGTGTATTCATGTTGGATAGATTCACTTTATAAGCTAAGTGACATATAGTAATTTAACATCTAAAATAAATGAAAAAAAAAAGAATTGCAGTGTGACCATTGGACAGTGATTTCTCTCTCTCTCTCTCTTTTCTCTCTGGCAAGTGCACACACCCTCTGGCAATAAAAACATCAATATAAATACATTTAAGTCTCGTGAACTTTAAAATACACTTCTCTCACAAGCCACATTGCAAGTGCTCCAAGGCACATGTGGCTTGCAGAGACCATATTGGACAGATCACAAATATGCTTATTGTCAGAGGAAATCCTATTAGACAGCCCTGTTCTATACTGGAAGTTCCATGAGGCACACACTGGGCTTGCTTTCTGCTTCCATTTATACCCAGCACTCCCAGGGTACCTGACACATGGTAGGCATTCAATAGTTATATGAATTTGTGTATACACACACACACACACACACACACACACACACACACACAAAGGCAACTTCCTTTGGATACCTAACTGTATACTTAATTATAACTTTATGTCAAAGAATACAAAGGAGGGACCAGCAGATGGTGTAATGGTTACATCACTAAACTAGCATATAGTTGACTGCAGTTTGAGTCCTGGGCCCTGCGACTTAAACTCATACCGGGTGTGTGTGCATGTGTGTGCCCAAAATCCCGAGAGGAGAATGGAGGAGAAGGGATTGTGTCATGGTCATCCCCCTGGGGGGGATTTCTCGTTGCTTTCTGTCTGTCTGGCAAGCACACGCACCCTATAGTAAAAATCTCTCTTAAAAAAAATACAAAGGAAAAGAGGTTGTGAACTAAGCCTGAATTTCCTGCAGGTGGCACATTTTGGGACAGATAGTATAGAGGAGGGACAGAGCCATCATAATAAGCATTCTGCACTAAGCACCTACCACTTTCACTCCAACCGAGTATATAATTTTATTAACTTCTCTCAACAACTCTATGAAGAGAGATTATACCCACCTCATAGATTAGGAAACTGAGACTCAAAAAAGGACAGGTATCCCACTGAAAATGACACAGGAAGCACATTTCAGTGTCTTCAAAGCTCACACTGTCTTGTACTACAATGTCCCCATTCTTTTTCTCTCCTGTACAGCAGGAGATGGCCCTTCCTCCTGGCATTGAGTTTTCAGATATGGGCTGAACTTGATCTTCTTGAGAGGCGGTTCTTTCAAGCCTATCAGTCAGATTGAAACAAGGGGCTGCCCTATTTATCTGAACCCAGGTCTCACCTGTCCCAGAGGTAAGATGCCTCAGAGATCAGGTCTCCTCTCAACAGACGAAAATGACTCTTTTCTGCCCCCATGTGGTCAGGTGTAGCATGGGCTCAGACAAATGGGGCAGCCCCTTGTTGCAGTCTGACTGTAGGAAACCACAGTGGTGGTCTGGAGGTGCGGAATCAGCAGGGAACTCTTCCCTGTTCAAGGGACAATGGATTGGGTGTGGTCAATGGTTTTGTCCGGGTGTCCACTTGTCAGGCCACTGTGGCTCATTTACCTAAGTGTACAGTTTCACCCCCCCCCCAAAAAAAAAATAAAGGAGTAAATTATTTTCCTTCAAGAGTACTCATCTGGAAGTTTTCATGATTTTTTGTTTTTTATCTAATAGTTCTTTCCTTGCTTATTTATTTATTGTCTGTATTTGATTAAAACATATTATATTCTCAGGCGTCCCTCTTCCCCCAAAGGTCACTTTCCACAGACTCGATTTAATTAACGAGTGCCGACTTGAAGATGAAAGGTAGGAAACAAAAGGTCTTCCTTATCCAATCTGAGCCCAAATAAAATCATATTAACATTTCACCTTTTGTTCCTGTTCAAGAAAAGCTTTCGGTGCATTGTATCAAAAGTTATTGGGATCATTAGGAAGAGAAAAAAGAAAAGGAGTAGACAGCTGTGGCACTGAATTTGGGAACCCCCCTCCTTACTTTGGGTTCAAGGAAGTAAAAGAGGAAAAGAAGAAGAAAGAAAGAAGGGAGAAACAGAGAAACGCAAAACAATATATATATATATATATATATATATATATATCCTCAGCCTTGTTTTAAAGTCAAATTAGGAAAAGATCATCATTTTGCACAAAATCTTGTGATTATCCTAAAACTATCTCTATTTAAAAATGGATCCCTAAGACTATAAGTGTCATGAAAGTATAGACCTAACATGCTTGTTCATTCGTATTTCACCGGCCCCTAGAACAATGCCTGGCCCATGATGGCAACTCACTAAATACTTGTCAAACACATCCATAAACAAAATCCAGACAAGTCAGGTCCTCATTAAGTCTGCCTTGAGTTCTCTTTGGATCTTGAGGCAAGTAACTCTTCTTCTTTGAGCCTGAACAGCTACTTCCATTTGCAAACAGAAAGACAATGCACCTTGTCCCATTTCCTTGGCAAGGAAGCTGTGGGGATAAAACGTAGATTTGGAGGCCCAGGGAAAGGTCAGAGCATCTCACGAACATAAGCCATCACCTTCAGACGACTTCCTCACTTGTCTCCAGCATTCAAACCATGAACCCATCACCTCCCTGTATCCAACACAGGTGAAAAAAAAAAAGAATGTAGTCACAATGGCAAAGGAACAGGAAAGGAATGGAGGTATCATCAAGCACAGGCAAACTATTGCTGTTATCTAAAAGGGGAAAGGTGACTGGGTTATGTACTTTGACATCTCAACTGCTTATCAAATTGCAGAAGGCTTCTGCCTTCCTGCCTGGAATTCTCAAGGCAATGAATAAATAGCATGTGACACATAGAGGCCCCCACAGAGGGTAAAGGTCACCAGGTATAAGCTGCTGTAATGAAGAGTTTATTAAAGCCCTGGCAGATGAACCTTCCCACAGACTAAGAGCTTGTCAGCAGAGTTCTCATCACTGGGCACAGCCCAGGTGGCTCCACAGCCAGATGCGGGCATTCAGCCAGTTAGAGAAGGCTTTCCTCTCGCCATTCGAGTCCCTTGTCTCACACAGGTACTTTCACCCTGACAGTGGAGACTAATTACAGATGTGTCTGCTACCTGCATGAGAGAGGTGAAATGTGTTCCTAAGGTTGTATGTGGCAGTATCTACAGGCTAAAAAATCTGAATGCACCCCAGTCAGGAAACCATAAGAAAACCTCACCAAGCCTTCCAGTCGGCTCTCTTCTACTGGGACTACAGACCTAAGTACCGGCTGTTCCATGTCTGTGATCCTTCAGGAATCTAGCCTCTATACTTAGGGTCTGCAGTGCAAATCCAATAAATCGTACTTGCACAAGACAGCATCCACCATTGGCTTTCAGGGAAATTGAGAAGGTGCAGGGGACCTTGGTCCTCCCTCTTTATAGAGCATTTGCAGGCTGATGTGGTCTCTGGCTTCCTACCCACAGACTGCCTGCTTTCCATGGCAGTATCCTTAAACAATTCCCTTCCTCTCTCTGGGCTTGTCATTTTCATTTATTTTTTACTTTCTAACATGAAGAAATCTGGAAAAGAGAGTTCACCTTTTTTAAGAGGTTTGAGTTGCCTGTAAATGAAAACAATGATGATCCCGAAGGAGACATTTTTATCCTTTAACTACCGGCACTAGGGAGAACTAAGGCATTGCAGGGCATTCTCTTTGTTCATTCAGCAAATACCTCAAAAAGCTTGTGTGGAAAAATGGATTGCAAGGATGAGTTTGGTTTTGTGCAAAAATATTTCAACATCCATGCATAGTTCTTTCACAAGATACATTTTCCATAAACTTTTTAAAAGCCCCTTGTATTTTCTAAGTATCTGTTACATGACGGGCCCCATTCTCCGCATTTGGGATACACCAGTGAACAAAACAGGGCAAAACTTCTACCTTAGTGGAGTACAGATTTTAGAGGAGAGGAACAGAAAATAAACAATAGGCATTGGAAACAAATACATTTTATAGGTGATGACTGTTAAGAGAAAGAGGAGTAGGTTAAGGAGAAGTGGGAGGCTGGTGGCCTGGGGTCTGGGGCACATGACAGGGTGCTCTGGGTGGTGTTGGGACAGCAGGAGCAGGAGCCAGCCCTGCTGGATGTAGAAAGGAAGGGGGCCTGGGCAGCTGTTTAAAGCAGGAGATGCCTGCCCTGTGCAGAAGCGATCCCATGAAGGAGGGAAGCATGTTCTAGTCATGGAAACAGCTTTCTGAAAGCCACACTAGAGAGAAAGTAGTGACTGAGGAGACTTCAAATACCGTAATCTGGTGTGGGCTGGAGCTCCACTAGGGGGCCAGATGAAAAATCTCTTAGCTAGAGAAGGGATCTGGATTATGTCCTGAGAAGGTAGAAGGCTGTCAAGGACAGGGCCTGGAGTCCTGTGAGCAGAGCTGATGAAACCAGGGGTGCCACTCTCCAGTGCTTTCAGCCTCCTCTCCTTCCAATCATACAAATAAACAGCTGTACTTCTCTCCCCTCTCCCAGGTGGGACATGGCCACGTGACCTGCTGTGGCCACAGAAATGAGAGTAGAAGTGTCTCATGTCACTTCCAGGTGGAGGTGCTTGAAGCTGCTTTGAGATTCTCTGATGACCCTGGACAGTCGACCCACAGTATAGAGGACAGTGGCCCTGAACCATTGCCCAAGCTTGAAGCCCATCTTGTGTAAACAAGAAATAATAAACTTCTGAAGGGAAAAGAGAAGAGGGTGGTCAACAGATACAAAGGTGGATTCAGACAGGAGGCACCAGTGCTGGTTTTTTATAGCACAGTGCAGTGACTAAAGGTAACCAACATGGGCCCAGTAGATGGCATAATGGTTATATCACTGTACTCCCATGTAGTCAATCACAGTTCAAGTCTCATACCTGGTGGCTTAAAACTCATGCCGGGTGCGTGGCATACATGTCCAAGATACCTAGAGAAGGGAGAAGAAGGGATTGTGGTGTGGCCATACCCTCTGGGGGATGATTTCTCGTTTTCTGTCTGCCTGTCTGTCCAGTGAGTGCATGTGCCCTATAGCAAAAATCTCTCTCTCTCTCAAAAAAAGAAAAAAAGAAGTCATGTGTCATCTATTTCTCCATAGCTACAAAAGAAGATTTTAAAGTTCTCGCTTCAAAGAAATGATAGCTATTTGAGGTGAGGAATATGCTGATTAGCCTGACTTGATCATTTGAACTATATAAATGTACCAAAGCACCACATTGCACCCTATAAATACGTATAATTATTATTTTAAATTAAAAATAAAATAAAACTTGGAGCTGGGCAAGAGTGATAGTTACCTAGCTGGACTCACCAGGGAAAGATACTGGGTTTGTACTTCTCTGAGTACACAGGCCAGCTGAGGCTGGGTATATATCATTGTGAAGAACCTGTAAGGGGTGCTGTTTCTCTCTCTCTCTCTCTCTCTCTCTGTCTTTTTCTGTCATAGAAGAGATAAATAAATAAACTTTAAAAAGTAAAAACTAAAATGAATCTTAATGAAAAGCACAATAAAAATTTCAAAAAAAAAAAAGAAAGAAAGAAAGAAAAGAAATAAAGTCCTGTGGAACTAGGTCATAAAATGGGACTTATTTTTACTGCAGCATAACTCAGCATATGCTGACTAACATGAGGATTATTTCAGATAGCTCCAGGTCCCCACTAGTTTGATTCTGCCTAACTGGAAGTTAGGCAGACTCTTCCCAGGTCTATGCAGTTTGTAGTGCCTTCCAGCACCCATCTAACTCCCACCTTGCTGGATCCTGCCAGTGATTACCATTAAATAGCCTTGATATTTCATCAGAACTTTTCAAAACTGCTTACATCATCTGTCTTACAGCTTCTACTCAATAGTGCTAGAAGACAGGCAAGGATGGCTATACTGATTCCATTTTGCAGAGGCAGAAGCTAAGCCAGATGACATGGCCAAAGCCACACATTTGAGAAGACTCGGGGCTGGACCTTGAGCCTGAGCATTCCAGGTTATTGTCTTCCTGCCCCAGGACAGGGTAAGGATCCCTCTGGGGCTGATAATCAGGCATAGTCTGAGTTGCAGGCCTCAAATTTCTAATCATCCTTTGCCTATCAATGTGTCACCCCTCCCCCCATCCTCCACATCAGGCTGCCATTGAGCTGGAAGGAGAGACATTGAGGTTCTCCAATGGACTCCTCCAGCCTCATCCCCCATCTGCCACCCCATCCTCCACCTGCCTCAGGCACACAGACAATCTGACAGTCTCCAGACCAGGTCAGGCTGCTGCCTGCTTCACATCTTCAGGCAGGCTGTTTCCCAGCCTCTGAAACTCTGTCCCTCTCCTTGTTACCTATTCCAAATCAACTCTTTATTATGCTTCTGTTCTGGGCCCATATGTCACCTCCTCAGGGTGGTCTTCCCTGATCTCCCAGTCAGGTGTTGCAATAATTGCTCTCACACCTGTTGTGTGATATCCCCCATGACATCCCTCAGCAATAAGCACAAAGAGGGTAGGATCCTTTTCTGTTTATCTCATCCCAGCGTTCTGAGTTTAATAAGCCACACTAAATATTTGTAGACGACATGAATAAATTGTCAAAAAATATGTACAAATGGAAGAGATTTCTGTCTACATTAAATGGCAATTCCACCTTCTCAGCTTAGGAAGGATTTCACGAATCCTCTCCCCGTAGGGGCTTGATTGTGTTTTAAATAAAAAGAGCCGGTCCCCAGACACCATGGGCAGCCTGCATGTGAGCCTTCCCCAAGTAATGAACTTCCCCGGCATTATTGCTGCATTAAATCGTGTTAATCAAATGGGAAGTGGTAAGCGGTTTTCCTCTCTGTGTAATCCTTCCTGAGCTGTACACCGTCAGTGGGAAAATAAAAAGGCTGACACGGATCACAGTCCAGGATGGATCAAAGAATAGCAGCAGTTTTGATTTGTGTTAATTTTGCAAGGACAAAAAAAAAAGCCCTTCTCATCCCTCTTTATTAAGAAGAGGCAGAAGCATGACAATAACGTGCTGTTTGAAGAGCAACAATCAAAAGAAGAACATTTTGCTCAAATACTGAAGAGGCAGAGGGAGAGGAGAAGCGGCTCGAAGGCATTGCCATGCTGTCTCTGTACTGAGAAACAAAGCCTGTTGCCAGCCCTGTGTGAAGGATCCATATTTTTAGGTGTGGATGGGTGGGCGAGAGCATTGCTTTCTTTGTACACAAAGTGGTGACCCGTTCAGGATTCATATGAACACATTCTTCTTCTTGCTTTCAGTAAACAGTGAATAAACTGTGCTGGGTGTAGAGACGAGTGTGCCATGACCCTTGCTCAGAATGCTGCTAATGCAGTAGGAGAGAGGAAATAAAAATAGGTAGTTGTACTACCAGAGGGAGGGTGCTGTTGTCATGGAGGAAGCTCCAGATACTGGGGAAGCCCAAGGGCATGAGAGACTTTTAGGCAATGGGACCCCCAGTGTCCACATTGTCCTGCTCATGCTGAGCCTTGGCCTGCTGTGGGCATGGACAAACCACTTTTACAAGTCTTCTTTCATGTCAAGGGGTCTTCCAGTTTCTTGACCCCAGAGAAATTTCCCCAAACACAAGTATCCTCCAACAACTTCTGGTGCCAATCCACATGTGTAAATCCCAATTTACAAAGACTCTTCAAAACAAACCTGGAGCAGGTGGAAAGTCCCACTTACAACTCGTAGCTCAGAGGTTAGGATAGAGAATTTGCAAGGTCTCATACATTAGCAAGGACTCCCTTTTATTTTTAGTTTTTAAAGGATAGATGGCTTGTGCACTCTCAGAGAGAGAGGCAAGGGAGAGAGAGAGAGAAGGCACTGCCTCAATGGGCACAGTCATGCTTATGTCCTGTCTCCATTTCTCTGTTTTGCTGGGATTTTAGGCATGCACGCACATGCAGGTATCAAGCCACCAGGGGCCAGGACTGCAACCTGGTCAGTCATATGGGATCTGGCTCCCTTAACCGTTAGTCACAATGGGGCCCTTGATAAGATATAAGAAGGTTTGGAGAAGGTAGAAGGAAGAAAGCCCAGCAGGTTAGAGATGAGAGAGCTCATCCCCATTCCAATGGAGTACTCCTTCCTTAAAAGTGGGAAGCTTTAAAGAGAGTTCTGAATATCATGAAGGCAAAACAGTTGAACAAGTCCCCTTTACCAAGCCCTTATTTTTCTCTAAGCACAAGACGCTGACAATTTCATTTGCCTCGCACACCTATGATCCCTGTGTGGCAGGTGAGGTGGGTGACACTCAGAGAGATTCAGTAAGCTGCCTGAGTTCATACCGTGGCCCAACCCAAATCCCTGATCAGTTCATCCTCAAACTCATTTTATTTTCACTGGAGCTTGCTGAAGATTTCTGAGCGTATCTTGGCATATTTTATGTAGTTATATAAAAGCTAGAGAGTGTCGAAGCACAAGTGGCTCAGATGCCCAATATTTTTAAAATGGAATTATGTTTTATAGACTGTCAATTGCTATGATAGACCATGCCCTTTGGTATCTGGGCAATGTAAGAGCAGTAAGAAAGTGAAGGCAACTGTGGCATCTCATGTGGTATGGAAAGTAGGTTCTTCTGGGGAGGCCCTCAATCCCTGGAGAAACCTGGGGCCCTGAAGCTCCACAGCCATTGTGTCTGGTAGGACAGGGCCACCAGGACAGGCCAATGGATGGGAAGGACACTGAGCTGGGAGCAAGATATTCTGGCCCAAGACCCACTTCTGCCGTATGCCTTTAGGACGGTCACTTTTGTCCACATTTATTCTTTAGAAAATTCAGGTCCCTTGTACCTACTAGCTGTGAGGACATTGTACTTAGTGAACAATATTTATGAATGTGAATGTCCCCCAAATAAGACTTACTCAAGAAATGTGGAGGAGTACCATAGAGTTTCCGTCGAAATGGATCAGGAATGATACATAAGGAAAAGAAGCAGAAAATGCTCATCACTTGAAGGCAGTATGAATGGAGCAAGAATGCAGCTCCCATGAAAAGGGAAAAGCCAGAGTTATTAATTTATGTATTATGATAATGTGGGAAAAGCACTGACGAAATAGCAACAGAAAAGAAGTTTATTGCTTCACAGAGGTCACATTCTGGGGAGCATGTGACAGTCAACAAAGGACTTTATCCTCAGCCCCTCCCCTGCCCTCCACTACAATGACTACAGAGTAATCCATTGTGTGGATTACCATAAATTAACTCTCGTGCTTTGGGGCATTTAGGTATTTTCTTTCTTTCTTTCTTTTCTTTTTTTCTTTTTTAAAATTTTTTGCCATAGGGAGTGTGTGCTTTCCAGAGAGACAGAGGATAGGGAGAGAGACAAAGAGGAGAGAGAAGAAAAGTGAGAAATAATCCCCCAGAGGGGATGGCCACATTGCATTCCCTTCACCTTCATTCTGCTTTTGGGATCTGGGGCATGTGCACACAGCCCAGTATGGTTTTCAAGCCATCAAGTCCAGGATTTGAACTGCACAGTTAGCCATATGGGATCCAGCTGCCTTAACCATTATTCCACAGGTGTAGGTCTTTTTAAATTTGAGAGGATTGCACAAACTTACAAATGCATTCATGAATATGCCTTACAATGTAAGCAAAGAAGTGGAAATATTGGATCCAAGTGTATGAACATTTCTAAGGATTTTTCTACAACTATCCCCACAGTTGACCCCAGCTATAAGGTATGACACTCAAAACCCAAGTTTCTTAGAACTAAACTAGAAATTAGTAATAAAGGTATTTAAAAAAACAAAAACTTCAAATACTTGAAAATTAAACAACAGGGAACCAGCAGTTAGCGTAATGGCTATGTTGCTGGACTCCCACGTAGTCGACCGTGGTTCATGTCCCGGACCTGGTGGCTTAAAACTCACGCCAGGCGCATGTGCGTGCGTGCCCAAGATCCTGAGAGGAGAATGGAGGAGAAGGGATTGCGGCGTGACCATCCCCCCTGGGGGGGGTGATTTCTCACTTTCTGTCTCTCTGTCTCTCTCTGTCTGTCTGGCAAGCGCACGCGTCCTATAGCGAAAACCTCTCCAAAAAAAAAAAAAAAGAAAGAAAGAAAGAAAGAAAATTAAACAACACACTTCTAAATAAGCTATGTGCCAAAAAGAAATCTCAAGGAAAATCAGACAGTTTGAGCAAATCATTGAACAATAATAAAATACAACATCAAATTTATGCCATGCAGCTAAAAGTAATGCTGACAAAGAAATAATAAAATTATATGCTTCCATTGGTTGAGCATCCCTATTCTGAAAATCCAAATTCTAAATGCTCCAAAATTTGAAACTTTTTGAGTGTCAGTATGATGCCACCTGACCCCATGTAACTGGGTTGGAGTCCAAATGTGTATAGTATTCTCAACTGGCCTAGTCAAAGGTATATATTATGCTGGGTAATTTCTCTTTACAATCTAAATGATGTATAGTGATTGAATGTATAAATAATAATAATAAATAAAACAAAAAATTGTATAAAATTACCTTCAGATCATGTGCATAAGCTGTATTTAAACATAAATGAACTTTATATTTAAATGAGTCTGATCCTCAAGATATCTTATTATGTATATGTAAGTATTTCATAAAAGAAAAAAAAAAACCTACAATTTGAAACAATCTGGTTCCAGGCATTTTGGATAAGGATTACTCAATCTCTGTTTAGGAAATGAAATGCTTCATATTGAAAACTTAGTTTTCCTACCTTAAGACAAAAAGAAAAACTAAAGAAGAGAAACAAGCAGAAGGAAAAGGAGATGATAATGATAAGAGTGGAAATCAATGAAATAAAAAACAGGAAATAGAGACATCAATGAAAGCAAAAGTTAGTTCTTTGAAAAGATCAATAAAATTGATAAGTCTCAAGCCAGACTCTCAAAAAAAAAATAGAAAAACCATAAATGACTAGTATTTGGAACAACAGAAAGGTTATCACTACAGACTACACAGACAGAAAAAGTTTAATGAGGGAATACCATGAAGTCCCCTATACATAACAGATTCGACAATTTAGATAAAAATTGTTCAATTCTTTGAGTATTTTAACTTCTATACTCACCTAGGAATAAATAGATCATCTAAATAGTTCTTTATCTAAAGAGATATTGAAATAATTGTTTAAAGCCGTTTGAAAAAGAACACACCTAGCCTAGTTGGTCTCTTTGTGAATTCTACCAAATATTTAAAGAAGATTCTGTACACAAATTGTTCCCGAAAACAGAAAAGGTGAAGACTCTTTCAACTTATTTTATAAGGCCAACACTAGCTTGATACTATATCAAGAAAAAATAATACAAGAAAACTACAGACCAATATCCATCATGAGTACAGACCCAAAAATCTCATACAAATCTTGGCAAATCAAGTGCAGAAATATATAAATAGAATAATATATCACAGCCAAATTTAGTTATTTTAGGAATGCAAAACTGGATCAACATTTGAAAATCAGTCATTGTAATTATCCACATTAATTGATTAAAGAAGAAAAATTACATGATCATATTAACTAATACAGAGAAAGCATTTTTTTAAATTCAGTATTCATCTCTCAACTAAGAATAGAAAGACACTTCCTTAACCAGAGAAAAGGTATCCAGAAAGAAACCTGCAGCTAACATGAAATTTAATGCTGAAAAATGCAGACTTTCCAACTAAGATAAGGAACATGGAAAGGATATTCACACCACACTATGTAATACTTACTGAAAATACTATGCCAGACAATAAAAAAAGACATACAGATTGAAAAGAATGAAATAGAACTCTCTCTGTTCATGGATTTTTTGCATAGAAAAATATATCATGACTTTTCCGATGCCTCAGTAATTATTTTTTAAGAAAGAATTAGAACTACTTTTATTTATTTATTTTAAAAGAATTATTTATTTAACTTTTAAATTATTGTTTTTTAACTTGCTATAGGGCATGCACACCCACCAGAGAGAAAGAGAGAGAAATTGATAAAGCAAGCTGCCAAGTCTGGAATTCGAACCATGGTCGGCCATGTCGAAGACCAGGGCCTCAACCACCATGCCACCTACTGACCCCCAAAAATAGAACTTTTAAGAGAATTTAGTAAGGCCAGGAAATTCAAAATTAGCATATAAAGAATCAATTGTATTTCTAAATACCAAAAGCAAGCAATTGAAAACTTCAGTTTTTAAAAATAACATATTACATAGTCAAAGAAAGTAGCCACATAGACATAAATCTAACAAAGTCTTGTACAGGATCACTATCTTGAAAATTACAACAGAATGAAAAAAATCAAAGATCTAAATAATTGAAGAGACATGCTGTGCTTATGGATTGCAAGACTCAACATAGCTAAGATACCAATTCTCTTCCAAACTGATCTAGATATTTAATGCGATTCCAATCAAAATCTCAGCAGGTATTTTTGTAGATATAAACTGATTATTTCATTCTAAAACTTATATGGAAAGGCAAAGGAGCTATAGCAGTCAAACAGTTTTTTTTTTTTTTTTTTTTTTTTTAAAGAACAAAGTTGGAGAATATTCACTATTTAATTTCAGGGCTTACTATAAAACTATGAGTAATCAAAACAGGATAGAATTGGCCAAAGAATATACATATACATCGACGGAACAGAATGGAAAGGCCAATGATAGATCTATGAAAATACAGTCTGCTGATTTTTAAAAAGAATAAGTTATTTAACTTTATTTTTATTATTAGTTTTTAACTTGCTACAGAACACATGCACTAACCAGTGAGAGCGAGAGCGAGAGAGAGAAAGCGAGAAAGCAAGTTGCCAGTCTGGGACTTGAGTCACGGTCACCCATGGAGGAGTCCAGTGCCTTAACCACTCTACCACCTCCTGGCCCCAGTCTGTTAATGTTTTACAAAGATGCAAAGGCAATTCAATGGAAAAGGAATAATCTTTTCAACAAATGGCGAAGGAACAATGGAATATTGCTAAAGGAAAGAAGAAAGAAAAAAAAGAACAAACTAATTTAAGAAAGAAGAAGAGAGATGACTGGAGAGCAGAGCCACTAGACAAGGTGGTCACCTGGCAGATTGTTGAGATACAGGGACAGTGGGGCTAGGACTGTGGCTATAGGGTGAAGAGGTGGGGCAGGTTGCAGGCATATTCAGAAGCTACAGTGGGTGTTGCACTGTAGGAAGGAAATGGGAGGGAGGGAGAAGCTTGGGATGTCTACATTTTCTAGCTGGGAGGATGGAGTAGCAAATCATGATGACATAAACCAGCATGGGGAACACTCGGTGCTCCGCCAGTGCAGTGTAGTGTAGGCAGTAGTGATGAGTAGTAACGGAGTAGAGAGAGAAGAGCTGCATTACAGATGCATTGTCCTAGAAGTGCCATCCAGGCCTCCCAGTGGGGGTGTCCCATGGACACCTATAATTGAATGAGCTATGGAATGAATGAGGGGGAAAGAACCACATATACTGCCCTTCAGGAACTCAAGGGGTGGAGTGGGGAAGGGCAGATGGTACCATCTCAGTAGTTTGCCAATGTTCTGAGCTATAGTGCTGTGACCTCTACTCAGGATCCTCAAGTCCTTCCTCCTCAAGGCTGTCTCCAGCAAAACACATTTTATTCCTATCTCTTCCTGATGTCCCCAACCTCCCAGCACCAATTAATGTATCAGTAGGTCTGGGGAATTTTCACCCAAGACGTTACTTCTGCTGGGAGCATCTGGCAGCATCTTTAATTTTATTTGGTTTCTTCTTCTTCTTTTTTTTTTCTTTCCTGAGAAACATCCTGGAGGGAGCAGATGGCAATAAGAAAGGGCAGCTCAATGCTAAGGAAAGTGGCCCAGTTTGCCCTTGGATTCTTAGAGGCATGTTCTCTGTTCTTGAGAACAGTTATAGAAGCAAACACCTTAGTCTAAATATTTGTGTATCCCAAATATCTGTGAGGAGTCAGGGCTTATTTGTGTGACTTCCTTACAGTTTATTTCCTGATTTTATTGCCCACTGCAATGCTCCCAAAATCCATGCATTTATTCAACAAATATTTATTAAGTCAACCATGTGGTATGATATTCAGGCATTTGGGATTCAAAAACGAACAAAACAAAACATGTTCCTTCATACGGCCTATATCCTAGTCATTTTGTTGATTTGTGGGTTAACAATAGAATTTTTTATCACTATTACATACCAGGCAGTGTTCTAGGTGCTGGGCATGAATTAGGTTGTCTGGAAAGCCATGACTCTTTTTTTTTTAAATGTTTTTATATGCATTTTTGCATCATGACTTTCCTGACAACCCAAAAATATAGTGGTGAGCAGTAATGTACCTTCAGGGCTTAAACTTCAGTGCTGGTACAGTTTCTTATTGGGTCTGCACACCAGTTAGTAGGATTCCTTATTTATGAATCATGCAAACAGACATAGGTTACCTTAAACAAAGGACAATTTATTAGAAGTCTATTAGGGTAGGCTGGAAGAGAAGAGAGGATGAAGTAGACACCATTGGTTGATTAATGTTTCTTGAACCATTTTCTTCAATGGGAGATGGTAGAGCCCTGATTAGATCTATGTGTTCACAAAAGTAGTCAACCTCAATGTTGCTAAACCTTTGAGCATCTAGTTGTGTGAGGTAAGAAAATCTCTGTATTATTTTCAGAAAGCTGTTATTTGTAACTATAAACAGCCTAATTGACGAGAAGTGACAGAATGAAGTTTAGAAACAGGCAGGAACCATGAATGTTTGAGAGGACCAAAGAGCAGGACTTGATAAAGCACAGCATTTTAATGGTACAAATTACCTACTCTTCCATCTGAAATAAAAAAGGGGATCTTCACGATTAAAAATACAGTTGTAATTAAGGGAGAAAATTGGTTCTGGGAGACAAAACTGAACAGCTGTGCGTTATACTTAGTAAAGCAAAGTTGTAAAAGACTATCAGTTTCTGTAAGTGACATCTGGCCTCTTCAAAGAGTATTCTGCAGTAGGAAGAAGACTGAATTAAGAGGCTTAATTTTTAAAATGCATACAGAGGTCAACTTGTGGCATGTTGGTTAAAGTGACTGGAACCCACATGGTTCAAGTCATAGACACTGTGGCTTAAGACATATACCAGGAGGCCAGCAGGTGGTGTGGTGGTTGGAGATCTAGACTCCCACATGGCTGTTCATGATTCAAATCTTAAACCTGACAGTTTACTTTCTCACTTTCTCTTTCTCTCTCTTTCTCTGTGCACAGGAGTAAAGAGGTGATCCAGTAAGGATATGACCTGAAATTTTGATGTAACTATTGGGCCTAGAAGCTCTTTTCATGGACAGTGGCCCACGACTTTCAGCAGCCAGTGTAGTATCTCATGAAGAGAACCTGTCTGAGGGTAAAGCCAACTGGAGAGAAGAGTTGGGGTATGATCAAGGGCTATTCGAATGACAAATTAGCCATGCCTGAAGCCATCCTAATCTGGTAAACCAATAGATTCTCATTTTTCTTAAACAATTTAAATTGCGTTTTTTGTCATTGACTCCTAATGACACAAATGTGGAAGCAGGAAAGCCAGATCCTATGTCTAAGAAAATCTTGTCTTGAGCCCTAGGAGACCAAGAAGTTTTTTTTCCTTGGGAACTTGTCTTTCTGCTCATTCAAAAAATATTTACTGATTCCCTGTGAAGGATCTTGAAAATTGTTGTTGTTCTTTTTATTTTAATCTCTAAAATCACAAAGGTAATCAATGTACTTGTTATTGGGATATTCAGCGATGGTCTCTGAGGAGGTGAGTGGTGAGACCTGAACTGGGAAAACTCACAGAGGTCCAGAAGGACAAGAACTTGTCATGAAGCTTGTGTTCTGGATTATGGCTCTGCCACTCACTAGCTGCCTGATCTTCTTTGGAAGGAACCTTGAATACCCTGACCCTTCTTTTACCCTTCATATTGGGATACTAATATCTCTCCTACGAAAGTCACTTGACTGTCACAAAATCAAATGAACAAACAAAAAATGCTTCCAATTGTTAAAGGCAATATATTTTTGGATAAGAGAAAAAAGTATAAAATAAATCTTTGAAAAGTTTATTAAAATGCAGGGACCAGCAGTTAGCATAATGCCTATGTCGCTGGACTCCCATGTAGTCGACTGCGGTTTGTGTCCCAGACCCGGTGGCTTAAAACTCACGCCGGGCACGTGTGCGCGCGTGCCCAAGATCCCGAGAGGAGAATGGAGGAGAAGGGATTGTGGCATGGCCATCCCCCCGGTGGGTGATTTTTCGCTTTCTATCTCTCTGTCTCTCTCTCTGTCTGGCGAGCGCACGTGCCCTATAGCAAAAACTTCTAAAAAATAAAAGTTTATAAAAATGCATATTCATATTATAAAAGAAATCTATGAAGGCTAGCAGGTGGTGTGGTGGTTAGAGCACTGTACTCCCACATGGTCAACCATTGTTTGAATACTGAAACTGATGGCTTGAATATCATGCTGAGTGTGTGTGCACGCATATCCAAAACACCTAGAGAAGAATGAAGGAGAAGGGATTGCCATGTGGCTATCATTCAGGGGGGTGATTTCTCACTTTCTTTCTCTGTCTCTCTCTCCCTTTGGCCAATGCACATGCCCTATGGTAAAAACCTTTAAAAAACATATATCTATTCATGGATTTCAGACTTTTTTGGCACCAAAGTAGACTCATATTTTAATTCTATTTTTGCACAAACTAGAAGTTCTTTTATATAAATTAACATGATGTACTTAATTTTTTACCAAAATAGTAACAAAAAATAGATTTATCTTATCATCTTAAACAACAACAAAAACAGAGAAAACATTTGGAACAATTTGTATGCCCATGTTGATAATGGCCTTATTCACAATAGCAAAAATATAGAAGCAATCCAAATGTCTATGGACATCTGTCAATAGATTAATGGATCAGTGAAATACTGATATAGGCAATGGGCCAACATTCAACCTTGAAAAAGAAGAAGATTCTGACATGTGCTACACCTGGATGAACCTTGAAGACATTATGCCAAATAAAATAAGCTGGTCACAAAAGGACAATGCTGTGTGATTCCACTTGAATGAGGTGGTGAGAGTAGTCAAATTCAGAGACAGGAAGTAGAACATTGGTTGTCAGGAGCTGAGGAAAGGGGAAATGGGGAGATGTTGTCAATGGATACAGAGTTTCAGTTTTACAAAATGAAAAGTATTGTGGTGATGATGGTTTTGCAACATTATGAATGTATATAATACCACTAAACTGTGCACTTAAAATGGTTCAGATGGTAAATTTTATGCTATGTATATTTTTTACCACAATAAAAAGAAAATGGTTTTCAGACATTAGACTGAAAGCAATTCAGAATTTCTGAGAAACTGAGTACAAAGTAAACTTAAATTTGACCAGCTTATTGCCTGGGGTTTCCAAGCTACACTGCAGAGACCAGTACTTTCTCAGAACTGGACAGAGCTAGAAGTTTGAAGAACTCAACAGAGCTAGAGTTTGCAGGGTAGAATACCATAGAAGAAACATCTGAACAGAGAGAGAACTCTTAATTTTTCCCCGCAAGTATTCAGCAGAATAATGAACTCCATATGCATGTGAGGAGACTATCCAAGTCTAGGAAAATAACCTGCTTGAAATGACAAGGCAGAGCAAACCCTAGAGCTCAAAGGGAACTTGGACCAATTCACATTCTCAACATCCAGAAGAAGAAACCTAATAAGACATAGGGGATCAGGTAGAGTACTCAGAAAGATATTGCCTCAGTAATCATGCCAAATTAACTCTACACCAAAAACTTGTGTTGTCCAGCCTAACAGAATCAAACTGTTTCCAAGTAATTTAAATGAGTCTCAGAATAAATCTCACAAACATTTAAAGGCATGTAGAAAATCCAGCACACAAGGTAGAATTCACAATGTCTGAGATTTAATCAAAACATATTAGATATACAAGATCAAGAAAATAGAAGTCATAATGAAAAGAAAAACCAGCCAACAGAAACAGACCTAGAAATAACACAGATGATATAAATGGTAGACAAGGATATTAAAAGAGTAATTACAAATGTATTCCATATGTTCAAGATACTACAAAAAAAGCATGATCATATAAACAACAAACACAAAAATTTTAAAAGAATCAAATTGAACTTCTAGAGATGAAAAATACAATGTTTGAGGTGAAAACGAAAATACACTAGAAGAATTTAAAATTGCTATGTCGGTAAGAAGCATCCTAGCTTAGAGTACTCTGTAAAGGTGAAACAAAAACAAACTGTTTGGCTATGAAAGGTGAAGTTGAGCAGAGTATCAGTTACATTTGAGTCTCACATGTCCTGCAGCCAAACATCCTGTTTCAGGTCATAATATGCACAGTCATACACAATGGCTCAGTCTAAATCCATGCAAATAAAGAAGAAATATCAGACATCATAGAGACCAGTTCTTCCTGAAAGACCCATGGAGCCACAATTTCAGGTATTCCTGAGAGTGCTCGTACATGCTTCTAAAAATCAGCAGCGGGCTAACTGGTGATGTGGTGGTTAAGGTGACTAGATCCCACATTGTCAGCAGCATGGTTTAAATCCTAGATCTAATAGCTTGAAAAAAAATTGGGCTAGGGATGTGTGCATGTGTACATGTGTGCCCCAAAGCCCATCAAAAGCTACAAGTGGAGGAAAAGGGATCGAAGTGTGACTATCCGATAGGGAGGGAATCTCTCTCTCTCTCTCTCTCTCTCTCCCTCTCTCTCTTTTGTGAGCACACACACCTTTTGGTATATTTTTAAAAATCAGCTGCAAATTCACTGGCTAACTGCCCCTTTCTTCCTCTACACCACTCTTCCTCCATCACAGTCTTCATTTCCCTCTGACTCTCACTCTTCTATCACGTAGGACCAAAGGCAATTTCATGCACCAGCCCTCTAACACACTGAGCTGTAGTTAACCAGAAGGTAGGATCCACACAGAGACCGTTGCCAAAATTCAAATGCTGAAACAACATATCCAGAAACTGCTTTGATGCAGACCCCTCTTTAATGAGAATGGATTTTTTTTTTTTTTAAGTAAACCAAAAGTATTTGTCCTACTACTGGTCCCTCAGCAGTAGCACCAGGAGGTTGCTCAGACTCTACCCAAAGAATCTACTCACTTCATGTTTGCCAAGAAGGCCCTTGTTCTGATTCTATTCAGCCTGGGAACCCCAGGGATATTCAGAACCCTAGAGACAGAAACAATATGAAGACAGTCATTTCTCTCTGAAACAACAATTTGTATTTTCATCTCTGATACACAGTCTAATACTCAAATCAATAGGCCAATGGAGATTCACCCAGAGCAAGTTTAATAAGGAAAGTAGTTAAAAAAAAAAAAAAAGAATTGAAAAGCAAGAGATATTACCTGCAGGTGTGTTAGATTGTGGGGGTGGAGTTAAATTGGCTCTTTCTTTTCCCCCCAATGTAATGAAACAGAGAAGCTAACCATCTGAGTTGATTATATTCACATTGAAATGGGAGCTTCTGGCTGTTTTCTGCCCCCCCTCACCCTACCTACCCCTGCCCCAATCAATACAGTAAGTTTTATCTTCTCTGATGAAAACTCAACTTTCTGGTTGTTTTTGCAATTTAGCTTCCTCAAGCTTGGTCTGTCTTTACAGTCCAGCAAATCAGCTTCCATATCAGAGTCATGGATTTTGGAAATACAAAGCAAATGCCTGTATCAGAAGGTGAAAGAAGGACCATCAGTTAGCGTAATGGCTATGTTGCTGGACTCCCATGTAGTTGACCGCAGTTTGAGTCCTCAACCCCAGTGGCTTAAACTCACTCCGGGTGCGTGCACGTGTGTGTGTCTAAGATCTCGATAGGAGAATAGAGGAGAAGGGATTGAGGCGTGGCCTTCCCCCCTGGGGGGTGATTTCTTGCTTTCTGTCTTTCTGTCTTTCTGGTGAGTGCACGCACCCTATAGCAAAAACCTCTCCAAAAAAAAAAAAAAGTGAAAGAGTAAAATGAATGAAAACAAAATGCAAAACAGAGAAGCCTGGCAGGGTGGAGAAGGTACAGAGATGTTGAGCAGCAGGTAGAGGCTCACTCTTGCAGAGGTCTATCCTTATCCCATGCCTGTGTCTTTCTCTTAATGGTACCATGAGTCCCTTGTTGCCAATATCAAGCTCAGTTTATCAAGACAATTGTCTCTGGCTCCTTTGGAAATAAGTGCAACCATGAAGCCTTCACATCAATGTTTTGATTAGAGCAATGACCTTCTAGGCTATGTCCACTTAATAAATATTCATTGAGTACCTGCTATGTACCAGGAACTGCTCTAGGCCTGGGACCACAACAGTGAGCAATGTAGACTAGCTCAAGGAGCTTATATTCTCATAGGATTAAGCATTAAATTAATAAGTAGACAAATAAATAAGATAATAAC
>NW_006159927.1:634062-644032 GCF_000334495.1 Tupaia belangeri chinensis | reverse complement strand
ACATATTTAAAAGGGTTATGAGAGATTGGAATCATATTTTCAAAAATGAGAAAGGAAGGTCTGAGATTTAACTGAAAAGAGGGAGTCAGCTATGTAAAGATGTGGATCCTTTTAGGTAGAAGAAGCTGTATAAAACAAAGGCTTAATTTTGTTTTAGAAGAACATTTGACTGGATGAATAAAGAAGAATGTCTATATGGCCTGTGTAATAAGGGGAAAGTGATATGATATAGTTTAAGGATTTGTCAAGATAAATATCAAATAGAAACTTGTGAACTTTTATAATATGAAATTGTGATCGGAAACAATTGTTTTGATTCGTGTTTTAGAAAGGTCTTTGTGGCTACTGCATAGAGAGAAGGCACTGATGGGTTCGTGAGGTGGCACAGAAGAGGGCAAGCAGAGAAAACAATTAAAAAACTACTGCTGTGGTTCAGGTGAGGGATGATGAACACGTGAACCAGAGTGGTAGCAGAGAGGGCAAACTGTGGAAGGAATTGGGGTATGTTTTAGAGGCAGAGTTAATAGATCAGTTGATGGATTAGACAGGAGAAAAATATGAATAAAGGATTCCAAATAGGGGCTTTCACTTGAGCACTTGGTTGATTGGCTATTTTGGCCCCTCCTGATATGAGGAAGACTAGAGAGAAGTTCAGAGTCCTCTCTTGGATGTCTAATGTTTGAGATCTTTATTTGATAGACAAATAGAAATGTTAGGAGGGACTAGCAGTTAGTGTAATGGCTATGTCACTGGACTCCCATGTAGTCGACCGCAGTTCAAGTCCTAGACCTGGCGGCTTAAACTCATGCCGGGTGTGTGTGCGTGTGTGCCCAAGATTCTGAGAGGAGAATGGAGGAGAAGGGATTGTGGTGTGGCTATCCCCCCTAGGGGGTGATTTCTCGCTTTCTATCTCTCTGTCTCTCTCTCTGTCTTTCTGGCGAGCGCATGCACCCTGTAGCAAAAACCTCCCCCCCCCAAAAAAAAAGAAATGTTAGGAAGTCATTTGAATACAGGAACCAAGAGCTCAGTTATAAAGACCTTGATTCAGTGAACCAGACTTCTAACCATCTAGCTCTGAATTCTACTCTTTCTAACAACTTACTGTTCACTTATTCATCAAGCATTTATTGACTTCTATGCTCCAGGACCTAGGCTTGGCTCTTACTGTGCTACATTAGTGAGTAAGGCTTGAGGCATGTCACCAAGGACAGGACACTCAGCCTTGGATCCTTGGTGTTTAATAGGAGCATCTAGATTTTGGGTTTCTTGATGAATGGCTATTCCGAAAAAAACTCCAATGCTTCATTTATTTATTCCAGGGACTTCCCAGTTTGGTGTCTCAGAATCTCATGTTGGAAAATATCTTAAAGAATTGTTAATCAAATCTCCTCCAACTGTTTTTCTAGATCAGACTTGATTACCTCCAGTAACTCAAGTCACTATCTGTGCTCTTGAAGAGTTCTGGTAGGCCTCTGGAACTGGAATTCTCAGGGGGAGTTAAAAGGGATGAATCAAATTGCCAAAATTTGCAGATAAGTAGAAAACATTGGGGCTGTGAGCATCCAGAGGGTTTGCAGAAGGTCTCTCAACTGCCCCAAAGGATTAAATGTAGTAGCCTAATCACCTCACCTCTGGTTACTTTATACCTAGAAACCATTGGGTTATGACCCTACCTACAGAGTTTCTGATCGAGGGTAACAAGAGAAGAATATATAACTTTGTATTGGAGATAATTTAGTGCACGTTCCCAGATGTCTATAGATTTGTTACCCTCCTGAGATGGGCAAAGCCACATGTGACCACCCACAAATTTTATTTATGGACTTTTTCCTCTGGCCAAAAAGAAAACAGGCCAATCCTTACTCCTCCTTCAGTGAGAGAGGGAATCCATCCTTGGGCCCTCCATCTTTTGTTCTAAACAGACCTGCCTGGATCTGTCTCTCTCCAGCATATCAGGTGTGGGCTACTACTTCACCACTATCCCACATCCTTCCTGCTGTCACATCTCAGCTCTCCTGAGTCACTGAGCTTTAATTTGGGCTAATCTCCAATCCTGACTCAGGTAGGTGTGGTGGTGATAAATCAAAATGAGGACACAAGCTATCAGTAATAAAACAGGAGAGACCTGTCAGTCTAATCAACTTTATTAGAAGCGAATCCCAGGAAAGTCTCCAGCAGCCTTTTCTCCCCCTTTCCTTGACACCTCCCTTTAGTCTACATGAGTTGCCAGCAAAGTAGATGAAGCCAAGTTGGAGCTAAATTAGTGGAGAGGAGGTGGGAGTGGAGGAGCTCTGTGTGGCACTGCAGCCTGGACAGCCACATGTACAGCGGTGATAGGGGCTGACAGGAGGGAGGCAGCAGTGCATCTGCTTCAAGTCCTGTTCTGAGGGTCTTCTCTCACTATGGATGGAGGAGATGGAATGATTTAGAAATGCAGTTTCAACCTCTAGAATTCTGGAGCTGAAAGAGATGGAAAAACCCCATCTAAGCCTTTGTTTTGGAAAGAGAAAGATCTTTTGCAATCCCTCCCCAGACTAGAAGAAGAGTGCATGTCACAGAAAAAGGAGCCTTGCTACCTGGTGGCTTTGCAGATCTTGATTCTAGACACTGTGGAGACCTGCTGACATTATGTGCCCCAGGGGTCTCAAACCATATCCTTACAAAGTATCTTTCCTTTTATGCTGTAGTATAGTTCAAATAGTTTCCTGTTTCCTGCAACCAAAGGAGTCTTGATTAAGACAGTAGATGAAAGAATGGTATTTTGCAACATAAACATGAAGAATAAGTCTCCAATCTGGATTTTCTCTGAGTCTCAGAGCTATGTGTCCAATTGCTTGGTAGACTTCATCACTTATGGTCCTCCATGCAACCCAGCTCAACAGCAATCATACTATAAACACTCAACCATTAGCGATAGAGCTAAAGTCCCACTGAACTTTCCACTTTTTTCTTTCTATGAGTATCTTATAGGATGAACATACCATAATTTATTTATTCATTCCCCACAACAGGGTATTTAGGCTATATTCCACTTTGGAAACAAGCACCATGAGCAATTACTTTGTGTGCTTCCAGATATTTCCTAAGTGTGTTTGCACAGATACATATAGAAGATAGATAAATAAATGTGTGTCTGTTTGTCTTTACTTAGATGATATTATATTCTACCTATTATTTGACAACTCACCTTTTTACTACTCAAGATGTCTTAGTTGGGCTAGCTCCATGGCTAGGTAACTTCAAGAGAAGCTAGATCCCACATGGTGATAGCAATTTAAATCTCCATCTCAGACATTTTGAAACATCCAGGCATGCACACAAATGCTCAATGGACTGGAGGACTGGAGGGAAGGGATAATGGCATGATCAGAGCCTATGGAAGGTATTTCTTCTTCACTCCTTACCTATCTGCATGATTGTTGTCTATTATAAATAAAGGACAAAGGCAATGATATCATGGCCATCTTTTCACATCAGAATATTTACTTTGTTTTTTTTTTTTTAACTGCCATGAGTATCTTATAGGGTGGATACACCATAATTTATTTATTCATTCCCTACAGCAAGGTAGTTAGGCTGTATCCAACTTTTATTTTTCAATTATGAACAGCACTTCCATGAAAAGGCCCTTTAGAACACATACAAGGTCTCCTGAAGGATAGTCACTGAGGGCTGGACTTGAAGCTCCCAAGAAATGGAACCACTTCTATCCCTCTTGATCATCATGCATGGTTCTCCCTACACTCTTCCATACAATCCATAGCTTTCCAAACCTGCTTCCTCCTATCATTCTCACCAACCTTGTTCTCCTTCAGACCCACTCATGTCCTTCCCAGACTATAACCACCTTATTTCCTTACTGTTTACCCCAAAGCTTAGTCTTCTTGGTGGTTAATTTACTTCTACCCTCTGTAGAGAGACCTGCTGAGAGTATAAACCTGGTAGGGTTGTGCCATGTCTAACCACAAACTCCTCAGTGTCCCCAGGGAAAGTCCAAACTTTTCACTGTACTGTGCAAGGCCTTTAGTGACTGTCTTAGTCAGCCATACGCTGCTGTTAACAGAATACTTGATACTTGATAATTCATAATGAATAGAAATGTTTTTGGCTCATGGTTCTAGAGCCAGAGAAGTCCAAGAAAACAAACATCTAGCAATGGTCTTCTTGTTCCTTCATCCTATGGCAGGAGGGCAAACTGAGGGTGAGAAAAAGTAAGAGAAAACTCAAAGTCTCAAGTCTGAAGATGACTTCAGTTTGTTCTGAGAGTGGAGCCCTCATGACCTAAACTCCTTCCATTAGGCCTCACCCTCCAACCTTGTTGCATTAGAGATTAAGTTTTCAATATGTGGATTTTGGAAGATGAATTCAAACTGTAGCCATGGTCTAAGCCTGGCTTCCCAGGCCAGATCATTTCTCTGCCACTTCTTCCATAACTCTGGAAACAGAAAATGGCTGTAGTTCTCTACTCACTCCAACTCTGCTATTCTTGACTCCTGGCTTTTGCTCAAGGTGTGACTTCTGCCTGGTGTACCTCTGCCCTTACCCTTTTCTCAGATTAATCCCTACTCATCCTATAAGATCCAGTTCAAATGTCACTTCACCAGAGAACTGTCACCAAATCAGGTTCAGGTGCTACCGTGCTCTCTTGAAGCACATTCCACCCCTCCTAGCACTGCACTTCTCACCTGTTCCTCAGGTGTTTCTATATGTACATATCGGTTCTCTCCAAGACTGTCAGCTCCCTAAGGGCAGCACTTCATTTAAGCTATCACTGTTGCAGAGCACAGAAACAGCTTTTCCCCTTTCTTTTTTTAAAATTGTGATTTCTAATTTACATATAATATTTGTACACATTTGCATTTTTTTCAAAATGTGTATACAATGTATATTGATAAAATTGGGGCAATACACATCCACTGCCTCCAATGTTTATCATGACATTTGTAGTGCACATTTGAAATCTGTTCTAGTCTCTCCTACACTGTTGGTGGGAATGTAAACTGGTTCAGCCACTGTGGAAAACAATATGGAGGTTCCTCAAAGATCTACAAATAGAACTACCATTCGATCCAGCAATCCCACTTCTGGGTATCTACCCAAAGACAGGAGAATGCTCAGCTGGAAAAGCTCTTGCACATCAATGTTTATCGCAGCATTATTCAGAATCGCTAAGACATGGAACCAACCCAAATGTCCACAAACAGATAAAAGGATGGAAAAAGTGTGTCACATATACTCTATGGAACACTATTCAGTCATAAAAAAGAGAGAGAGAGAGAGAGAAAACAAGACCCTGGCATTTTATAGAAAGTGGTTGGATATTGAGAATCTATTGCTGAGCGAAGCAAGCCAGGATATGAAAGAAAGATATTGTATGTATCCACTTAATAGATACCAACTATACACACTTTATAGTAGAGATCAAAATATTGGAGGGCATAAAAACAGTGAAAATAGTTAGGGATGCTGAAGACAGTGTGGAACAGGGTGGGAGAAGGAAAGAGTATAGAAAAGTACAGCAAGAGAACAAATAGAGAGGTATGACATTAGTGGGACACAAAAATGATTTATTACCTGTTGATGATAACATGTATAGTATTCTCAACTGGACTGGTCTTAGAAATATTTCATGTTGAGTAAATTCTTTTTATAAGCCAAATGACATATAGTGATAGCATGTTAAAAAAATAATAATCTGAAAAAAATGATGAAAAACTATTTGATGATGACGATGTGATAGTAATGTCTTTCTCTTGACTGATATGCATGGTATTCCTTCTGGAAAGAGAAATGTAATCCAATGTAAAGATATATGTGATTCAATGTAATATAAATAAGATTATGATAATAATAAATACAAATTTTAAAGCAAATCTGTTCTAGTTATTTTGAAATATATATAAAATTGTCACCAACATTCTTTACTGTGTTATAGTATAGTATTTTATAACCTGTTCCACCTATTTATGTGCACTCTTGTATCTGTTAACCACGTTCCTCCCATTTAGCCCACCTCCTTTCCTTTTCCAGCTCTTGGTATCCACGATTACACTCTCTACTTCTATGCAATCAAATCTTTTATCTTCTGCTAATGATGATGGCATATGGTATTTGACTTCCTGTGCCTGGTTTATTTCACTTAGCATTATTTCCTCCAGGTTCACCTATTGTGCCACATATGACAAGACTTTATCCTTTTTAATCAGAATAAAATTGCACTGTGTTCATAAACCACATTAGCTTTACCCATTCATCAGTTAGGATGGAGGCTGATTCTGTATCTTAGCAATTGTGAATAGCACTGCCAGAAACATGGAAATGCAAATATCTCTTTGACATATTAATTTCCTTTCTTTTTGGTATATACCTGGGAGTGAAATTACTGGATTATAAGGTAGTTCTATTTTTAGTTTAGTTTACTTTTTTTTTCCCATAGGGCACCAGTGCTCGCTGGAGGAAGCCAGTGAGTAGGAAAATGAGAACTCATCCCCTAGGGGAGATGACCATGCCACAATCCCTTCTCCATTCTCCTCCTGGGGATTTTAGGCATGCATATCCACACACCCAGCATGAATTTCAAGCCACCAATCCAGGATTCGAATCACGGTTGGTCATGTGGGAGTCCAGTGCCTTAACTATCATACCACCCACTGACCCCCTATTTTTATTTTTATAAGGAAACCCTATATTATTTTTCAGTCCCTATTTTGCATTTCCAAGAGGTTGTTGTGTGATCCAGGGTTATGGCAGTCACTAAGGAGTTTTTGTTCAATCACTCTTTTCAACTAACCATGATCTTGTAAGGATATAAAGCTAATGAAGCTACAGCCATCTTGATAGCTTTAGGAATTGGCCCATGTAAGAATAGAAGCCAAGGGAAATAAACAATAAACTCTAAGTCCTAATGGCAACAGTTAAGTTCTGAGATGCAACCATCTCTGCTCCACTGGCCTTTCTAGTTATGTAAGTCAATATATTTCATTTTAAGCTAGTTTGACTGTGTTCTTTCCCTTATAGCTGAAGGAATACAGTGGATATGCAAAGAAAGGGCATGTACACCTACAGCCCTGTGTGGCACCCTCTTACCCTGAATAGGACTGGCATGTGTTACCAATGGGATAATGCAGAAATTACAGAGTGTCACTTTCAAGGCTTGTAGCTTCCACTTTGCTCTCTCTGGGGGATCTTAGCCACCATATCATGAAGTCCTAGGGGCCCAAATAAGGAGGAACTGAGAATTCCTCCAGATTGTCAACCAGGTGAGAAACACACCTTAGAGGTAGATCTCAGCATTGGTCAAGACTTCAGAAGACTGCAGCCTCATGAGGTAACCCAAGCCAGCATTCCAAAGAAGCCACTCTCAAATCCCAGACCCGCAGAAACTGAAAGTAGTAAATAATTATTGTTGTTTGAAGTCACTAAGTTAATTCACTTCCCCAATCTCTGCCCCAACATTGAATCCCCAATCCTTGCAACTCCTCAACCTTTACATGGTACCAAAATTCACCCATTTGACTTTTCAGAACAAAAAAAATAAAAATGTAGGAGTCGTCTTTGAATCCTCTATTTTTCTCACAATCTACAGCCAGTCCAAATATTAATTATGTTGGCTTTCTCTCCAAAATACATCCTTAATCCAACCATTTCTGTACAGCTCCACCTATAACCCTAACCCAGCAGCCATAATCTCTTAGCTTGATAGACACAATGGACTCAGAACTGGTATCTCAGCATTGCTCTTGAACCCATATAAAACACTCCTCTCACAGACAGAAATATCTTATTAAAATCCCCAGCAGATCATATCATGTCCCTGTTTGAAAGTTTCTAGTGCTTTTCAGCCCTATTTGAATAAAATCCCAACTCCTTACTTCAGATTAAGGTCCTGCATGCTGGCCCCAGTTCTCCCACCAAATTCATTTTCTTTTATCCTCTGTTATCTGCTGTGCCACAGCCCAAATGACCTTCTGCCTGCCCCTCAAGCCTCTTCTGCCTGCACTGCTCCTTCTCCGGAGCTCCACATGGCTGTCCCTCCTCATGGTTCAGGCCTCAACTCAAGTGTCACCACCCCAGAAAGTCATCACTGGCCTGCTTCAGCAACCTCAACCTCCTTTGCCATTAGCCTTTATTTAATATCTGTGCCATTCCATTTTTACTTACCTCAAACAATATTACATTTTTCGCAGGTCTTCCTTTCTAACCCCCTGACCCTACTGAGATATCGACTCCATGAGGGCAGACACTTTGTCTTGTTATTCATTGCTATAGGCCTATTGCCTAAATCAGTGTCTACATTGTAGGTGTTTAATAATTGCTGTTGCCTGAACAGCTGACCAGTGTCCACAGAATAGACTGCGGAAAATGCTAAGCCAAATGATCTCAAAGGTATCCAGCTTCTAAAATGATGCTTTGTCTTCTTCAACCTGATTCTGCTTTTCCCTTTGCCAAATATGGATGATACGTATGCAAGAAAACCTACCTTCTCTTTATAACATGGATTTTCCCATCATCTAGGCAAGGTGGCCATGGCTTAGATAGGGCAGGTGTCTTCCTGAAAGCTATACTGCCAGTCTGTTCCAGGCCTGGGAATTTGAAACCCATTTTGTCAAACTCGAGATGCTTTGAGGTGGTAGAGAGACAGGACAGTGGGGTTGGCAGAATTTGTTAATCGACCATGAAGTTGGTGATGTCCCAGGGTCCTCACATACACTGGCCATTTCCAAGTTCCAGAGAGAGGCATTGGCAATGGGTTCACATGCTGGAATGTTTTTGTACGATTTGCAAAAGTAAGATATTTGAATTGCATCTATAGGCCGCTGCTCCTTGCTCCTGCAACGTGCTCCTATCAGGTGATGTAGGAGAGCTGTGGGCATTAGGGAGGAGGTTGAGTAGGCTGTGTTGGAGTTACATCTGGTGTAATAAAGTGGGATACATTTACATGGTTTTGAGTTGATCTCACATAGACTATTGGCAGCTGTTCTGTTAGAGGAATGGCTTTCGGGACCATTCTGACTGGCTCCTTGTGTCACAATATGAGGATAGAAGACCAGAGGTCATATCACAAAATGAATATGCCCAATCGTGCTCAACACAGAAAAAAAGTGAGAAAATGTCCAGTGCTAGGAGCTGATCTGCAGTCCACTGCTCTGATCTTAGACATGTACAATGGGAAATGAGGACCTGGTTCTCACTGACACCTTGTCAAAATGCAAGCTTTCTTCTGCAAAAGAATCTTTCTAATTTCTCTGTGGGAAAATGGTATTACAGAATCATTGTTTGAAGAGGCAGTCAAAGAGTACAAAGTCAAAACAGGGAAAGAATTAAAAAGTGTCTGGATCGGCTTCAATGGCACAAGTAGGGTGCTGCTGCATGAGTGTTCCTTCATGACAACAATTAGCTTGAGACTGAAGCCACATGGGAGGTTCAGGTTTGGATCCCAGGTCAACCTGAATAAGGTAGGAGCCAATGCCTATGTTGTAACTCTGGCTAACTGAGAGGCTGGACAGAGGATCAGGATACGAGACCCTGCCAAAGTATCTATCTCTCTCTGTCTTTTTCTCTCTCCTCTTACTCCCCTCCCCCCCATTAAAAAAAGAAAAAGGAGTTTAGAGATGTTGTCAGCAGTTAATTAACACAAACATTTGTTATTTTTTCTGGATTTTCTGATGTTTGTGGTGTTTGTCAGGTTTTTAAATCTTCTGATTCATTGTGTTTTCTTTTTTTTTTACTCTAAATCAATATTCACTTTTATATCTGGTTGTATGTTTGTTTTGCTTAAAGAGGAGTCCCCTGCCCCCATGAAGTCTGAGGTTCAGAGTAAGGGGAAGATACCATAGGGGGACAGCTGGACCATGGAAGGACTTGGTACTGTCTTGGGCTCAGAGGTCTATTCTTGCCAAAAAGAGATGGGTTCCAGTTTGCCTAGACAAAAACAGCTGCTGTCCCCTCCTCCATCACTGAAATCCTCTTT
>NW_006159927.1:610829-633970 GCF_000334495.1 Tupaia belangeri chinensis | reverse complement strand
TCTTTCCCTCCAGCCCTCATTTTGGGCTGAAGGCCAAATGATTTCCTGTGTTTTCTCTGTTTATCAGCTCTCTATTATCATGATGACAAGAGCCACCCACTCAATAAAGCAAAGCAAACAAATTCCCACAAACCCACAAACAGCTCTGAGAGAACAGGTCCGGGTTTTATTTCCTAATTAACAAGTCATTCTCAGCCAATCAGATGATTTGCTTGTCATCCCATTTGGATTTGTGGGCAAACAAATCATCCCCAGGCCTCAGGCAATAGCTCCATGGAGGGAGGGGGGACGTTTGGGAGGGGCCCCACCTTGTGGCTGCTATGTATTACTGTGGCTTCTTCCCTCTCCCCTGCCCCTCTTCTATCTGAACAGAGTTAACAGGCTTGCGGGGCTGCCTGCTTTCAGGCTGCCAAGGCCAAGCCAATGGGCTAAGCCCTGGGGAAGCCCTTTTCTCTGCAGCCCCACAGCTTTGTCCTTTCCTCTTCTTCATCTGTCAATGCCAAGGCTCTCCTCCCGGAGGAGGCCCCAGGACGAATGTCGTTACTGCAGAGAACACAAAGGCAACCTCTTCATGACAATTAGAGCAGGAAGCCTGGCTTGCCCACCCAGAGCCTCCTCCTAGCAGGCTGGATAATGAAGCTCAGGGACCCCAGTGAGACACGGAGGAGTATCTCGCCTTCCCAGAAGGCACGTGATGCTCCTACCCACTTAGATCAGCCTTCTTTCCATCAAAGCCATCTGCTGCCACCAGGCTTGCATTCTTGGGCAAGTCACTCTCATCCCCCAGACTTTGTCTCCTAACTGTGAAAGGGAGTGAGTGGGGGGTAGCTTGAGGTCCCCTAAAAGTGGTTCTCGCACTAAACCTGACCTGTAGAGGTGTTCCGAGTGCTCTACACAATGCTTTGTCTATTTTGTTCTGGTTTGTTTTGTTTTGATCAGTGGCCTACACTTAAAAACTGGGAGAAGTCATCATTTTTAAAATGTAGTTTTTCTGGCTTTTCAAAAAAAAATTCAGGGAACCAGCAGTTAGCGTAATGGCTATGTCGCTGGACTCCCACGTGGTCGACCGCGGTTCGTGTCCCGGACCTGGTGGCTTAAAACTCACGCCGGGCGCGTGTGCGTGCATGCCCAAGATCCCGAGAGGAGAATGGAGGAGAAGGGATTGCGGCGTGACCATCCCCCCTGGGGGGTGATTTCTCGCTTTCTGTCTCTATGTCTCTCTCTGTCTGTCTGGCAAGCGCACGCACCCTACAGTGAAAATCTCTCCAAAAAAAAAAAATTCAGAGGATGCTGGGCCAGCCACATGGCCTAGTGGTTAAGGGAGCTGAATCCCACATGGTTGACTGCAGTTTGAATTCTAGCTCCAGAAGCTTGAAAACATGCAAGGCATGTGTGTGCATGCCCCAAATCCTGAGAAATGGAGAAATGGAGGAAAGGGGATTGTGGTGTGATCACAGCCCACTAGGAGGTGCTTTCTCCCTCTCTTTCTTTCTCTGCCTCTCTCTAGCAAGTGCACACCCCCTCTGGAAATTAAAAAGAAGAAGGAGGAAGAGAAGGAGGAGGGGGAGGAGAAAGAGGAGGAGGAAGAGAGAAAGGAGAAGAAGGTGGCCTGGCATCATTGGGTAAACATTCCTTCCTGACAACAATTAGTTTAAGAAGAGCAGTTGCCCTCTAAAGATGGGACATGTGCTCTCCAGCTCCCCACAGTCACCACCACTCCCTACTGTAGTCTACTCAGCCCACCTCACTCAGTAAGTTGTTTGTCTGGCTCCTGGAGGTATATGAGTTTGCGATGATGGTCCTTTTATTGTTTAATATACTGTGGTCTTAATTTTTCATTTCCTTCCTTTTGAGTATTTTTACCTCATTCCACAGATGTCCATGAGCCTCTCTTGCTATTCTTGGTCCTTGGCTAAGCTCTGAGAAATGCATGAATGGAGTAAAAGACATGGTCCCACCCTTCAACAGCTCATGGTTTAGTTCCAGGGATATGAGCACTGGGTAAATGAGGATTTATGACACCAGAGGAGACCCTTCTATCCACTATAGGGAGAAAGACCCATTTAAAATGCTTGCTCTGGGCCCTAGAAGGTGGTGTAGTGGTTAAGGTGCTGGACTCCCACATGGTCTACTGCGGTTTGAGTCCCAGACCCAGTGGCTTGAAAATTCCACTAGTCACATGTGCTTGCATGCCCAATATCCCAAGAAGAGACTAGAGAAGGAATTGAGGTGTGGCCATCCTCCCTGGCCATCCTCACTTTCCCTCTCTGTGTCTCTCCAGTGAACGTACATGCCCTGTGGCAAAAACCTTAAATAATTAATAAATAAAAATAAAATGCTTGCCCTTGTACAACTAACATTTACATGGCACCTCACACTTTTTTATGAAACATTATTTTATTTAATTGTATTCATCATTATTATTTTTTAAAGAATTATTTTATTTAACTTTATCTATCTATTTATTTTAATTTAACCAGAGAGAATCAGAGTGAGAATGAAAGCAAGAGCAAGAGAGAGAGAGGGAAAGTGAGAAAGCAAACCGCCAGGTCCGGGACTCAAACCACGGTCAGCCATGTGGAAGTCCAGCACCCTTAACCACCACTCCACTTGCTGGCCCCAATATTCATCATTATATTTTAAAATTTGACCAGAAAGATACAAAGAGAGAAAGAGGGAGGGAAAATAAGAAATCAAGCCACCAGGTCCAGGATTTAAACTGCAGCCAGTCATGTGCGAGTTAAGTGACTCAACTACAATACCACCTACCACGCCCTGCACCTGATTGTTTTAAGGATACTTCCCTGTCTATCAAATCTATGAGTCTTTCTCATAACCAAGAGAGCTAGATATTATTTCCAGATGCCTACAGATGCCAAGTGACTTGTTGTAGTTCTCTTCAGGTGGCAATGGTTTTGTTTGTTTGTTTTGCCATAAGGCACATGCACTCACTGGAGAGGACAGAGACAGACAGCGAGAGGGACAAAGTGAAATTGCTTCCTAGTGGGGATGGCCTTGCCACAAACCCTTATCCTCCATTTTCCTCTCAGGATTTTGGGCATGCATGCATGCATACTTTGTATAATTTTTGTCACCTGGTCCAGGGCTCAAACCACAGTCAGCTATATGGGAGTCCAGCACCTTAACTACTACACAAGCTGCTGGCCCCAAGGTTGTGTTTTTAACACTCAGCCCTAACACAGTCAGACATAGTTTTTAACTTTGGCACCTGCCATTCTGAACATTTAGGGTGCTGTGTGCACCACAGTCTTTATCTTGGTCTTCGTGCCCTGGGAAGCAGGCATGATTCATAGGCTACAGAGATACTAAAGAGGTACCTCAGTGAGAGATGGAACAAAGAACCCCCCTCATTCTCTGCACAGCACTTGTCTTTTAACTCCTCTTTTTCTCCCACATCTGCTTGTCTCAGAAACCACCATGGTAGAGTGACAGTCAACCCAAGGCTTTTTGATCTCCCATGTTCCAGCAACCATCCTACCTGTCCAGCCCTCCATATTGCTAATATGAGTGGGGACACTGGCCTTCCATTTGCACTTCAGACTGACCAGAGAATAAGTATCTAGGTTATTTTGCATCTTGCAGTTCTACAAAAATGATAAAACTGTTCCTAGAAGAATTGTAGATATGGAGTTTGGGGTCTTTAGATTTTAAATTCTCTCTTTCTTCATGGACAAGACCCTGAGTTCTCTTTCTAGGCTTCACGCCGAGGGTCATAAGTCTGTGCAACCTCCAGCAATGATGCTTCAGAAGCACGTGAGTTGTGATGGTGACTGATGAGCCCCTGACAGGCTGCCAAGGACACTGCAAGCCCAGCTCCCATTTTCATGGGCATGTATGACACGCTTCCTTTGTAACAAGCTTCTCCCTGGTCAAAAGTAATAAATCTCCCCTGAGTTAAGTGACAGGTTGTTGGGATTGTTTTCTTTGGTTTGGGAATAAAGAGGAAATGTAAATCCAATATAATCTGAAGAGGATGGAATGCATCAGACCTAAAGGCTGGGATTTTTCAAGCTGGAGGGAGCAAAGGTGACAAATCCCACTCAGGACCCAAGGCCACTCAGATGGTGCATGGGATAGTTAAACGACAGAGCTAAGTCTTGGACTCCCAATCATATGTCATTTTCTCTGCCATGCTGACCTGCTCTTCATTTCCAGGTGCATGCCCACCACCTCCACTTAGGCACCTGGAATCCCATCAGTAGTACCTTACCATCACCCAACTGAACTGCCTTCATCATTTCTCCAGATTATTTCTCTCTCATCCCTTCACCCAAACTGATCGGTTCCACATAAGAGACACACATAGACTCACTCCCAGGTACTAACAAATGAAGCTTGCCACTAAACCTTTACTTACAGAAAGTCGCATTTTTACCAATGCTTTATCACCCTTTCCACCTAGTTTAGGCCTAGAACTGGCCAGCGTAAACACCAGTAAAGGAGATGGATTGAGATAAAGTGAGGCAAGGGGGTTTCACCAAGCCCAGGTTTGGAGGGGACAACAGAGGTTGCTAAGATCAAAGGAAGCACAAAGCCTAAGCTCATAATCCACGAGTGACCACACTGGTGGCTCAGTGCATTTTTGTTGAATGAGGGAACAAAAAAATGAATGGATAAAGACCTGAGGAGGAATGCTGGGAAGACTGCCAAGTCCAGTTAATGATAAAGCAGGAGCAAGTAGGACTCCCTAAGACAAGTGTAGAAAATCAGGATCAGGCCAAGAGGTAGTACTTTGGCTGCTGGAGGCCATGTTTCCTTCCTCTGGTAACAGACCTTGATTTTTCCTTTGGAGAAACCACTCTCTTCTTCATTGCATGTGGTCTGGATGGAAATGTCAATCAAGGTGATTCTGGCATAGGGTCAGTCACATAGCAAGCAGGCCCATCAGTCCCTAACTTGCATAAAAATGTAAACCTTGAGCAGAGGGACACATGGACTTAAAAACATCGGTCAGGGACTCATCCCACTGATGGTGACTTGAACAAACAGATACCCTTTATTTCCTCATCCATCAGAATTGGCCTGGTCTGTCTCCTCTAAGCTTGTTGTCCAGCCCTTTGTAAGAGCAATCCTAGGTCCTTGCAATCTGTATAGGTAGATATAGATAGATAGATAGATAGATAGATAGATAGATAGATAGATAGAGATAGAGATATGTGTAGATATAGATTAGCTGGAGTGACTTCTGTAATTGATAACCAGGTAATCCTGAATAATACAAGATCAAAGGTAAAGAAGGTTTGACGATTACAGTAGCATCTTAGACAGTTTCCCAACTCTCTCTCTAGAAACTGTGGTTCACTATATGGTCATTGGTGTCCTGGAGTATAGAGAGTCTATGTTTTCAAGACAAGAGACACTAGACTCTAAGTCTTGCTCATACATGCTGACTCAAGAGGGTGGGAACAGTCACTGAGAGCTTTCTCCTGGACCTAATGTCTCTCATCTCAGACTTGCTGCAATCTGGCTCTCCTAAAAAGGAGCTTTAAACACTCAGGAGGCAGCATTGATGGGAAAAACATTTCTATCAGAGCAATGAGCACAATTAGAAATTTTCCTTCTGCTTCTGCTAAAGACTGACACCCAGAACAAGGTAAGCAAGTTGGTATAAAAATCTACTTGACAGATTTCTCCAGGAAATTCTCTCTCTGGATCTCTCTTTATCAACTAAAATCCTCCCACATCTTTGTCAGATAGCCTTTTTAAAGAGCATCCCTGCTTCCTTGTCCCATTCTGAGCAGCTCTGAAGTCTCATTTGGGAGAATGAGAATGATCAAGACAGACAGAAAGGAGAGCAGGAGGGAGAACTTAGAGGAGCTATTGGTGGGAGAAGAGAGTGCAATCCTGAGAGTCAGGTCAGGTCTCCTCTGATGATGGACTGGGCAGTAAGGGCACTGGAAGAGTGATTGAGTTAGACAGGGATGAACTGCTGATTCAGCTAATGAGCTGAAGTCATTAGCAGAGACCTAGAATCACAAGATGCATTCATTTGGTTTTGTGGCTTCTAGGGTCAGAGACATGTCCTAGCCCCTTATAGAAGATACAAGGTGGATGAGGCAAAGCTGGCCAGGCCCCTTCCAGCACACAAGACAGACAGGGAAGGTGGGGACAACTCTAGTATCTAATTATGCCCCAACTAGGACCACCATTGACTTGCTAGCAAGTCCCAAGTGTGTCTCTCCCATTGTGCTAATTCATCACTCTCTCTCGGCTCCCATTGGTACCATTGTCACCACCTCTTCTCTTTCCTTGGTCTCACTTCCCATAATCCTCTACTCTTCTCTATGGATCTCTTTGTCTCAGAGCCTATCTACTCTTACCAACTTCTCAGTCTCTCTAAGTCATGTTCAATGTTTTTAGAAGAGAGGACATGATAGCTTGGTCAATTACCACACAGTCTCAGAAGCCCTGATTGGCAGAGTTTACATGATAGGCCTTCAAAAAGTTTATGGAAAATGTTATGAAGAAAAATAAAGACACTATTCATGGATTTCAGGGTTTTTGTTTTTGCACCAAAACAAGTGTGTACTTTAATTCAATTTTTGAACTTTTAAAAGTCCTCTCATGCCCCAGTTTTCTATGGCTTACTGGGCTACTATGACCAGGGAAGCAAGGTCGCATGGTACAGAGCAACTGACTCACTGAAAGCCCTCAGATAGAAGTGAGTTGGGGCTATGGTAGGTGGGAAAACTGACAATTTGTTCCACCTTCTGTCATGGTCACAGAAACTTCTCATGGTTCCATCTGGGGCTCTTCTTTCAGTAGCACCAGGGTCTAGAAGGATCACAGTGTAGGCAGAGTCACTAGTAACTACCTAACAGGAGAGTTTGAACATCTAAAGGGAGCTGGACATCTGAAATGTCAGATTCATTAGCAATCAAGAAGACTAGTTATGGTCAGAAGGTGGTGCAGCAGTAAAATGCAGCAACCTGTGAGGCTGACATACACGGAAAGGTTCCAGGTTCCTGTCTGGAGATATCTATGAATAAAAATGCCGTGGGACCAGCAGTTAGCATAATGGTTATGTCACTGGACTCCCATGTAGTCGACCACAGTTCAAGTCCCGGACCCGGTGGCTTAAACTCACGCCAGGTGCATGTGTGTGCGTGCCCAAGATCCCTAGAGGAGAATGGAGGAGAAGGGATTGCAGCGTGGCCATCCCCCCTGGGGGGTGATTTCTCGCTTTCTATCTCTCTGTCTCTCTCAGTCTTTCTGGCGAACACACGCGCCCTCTAGCAAAAACCTCTCCAAAAAAAGAAAAAAAAAAAGCCCTGTGAACGTCCATGCTCTAGGGCTGGCTAAGTCTGGGAATGGACGGTAGCATTGAGACCTTATTGAAGATGCTGTGTCTGTGCGTGTGCATGTGTGTGTGACTTGTTCATGGGATAAATAAATAAATAAACTTAAAAAGGAAACAACCACAGAGGCAGAAATCTTCCACATTAATTAACAGGATATTTGAGCCCCGAAGAGATGAGAGGGGGGTGTCCAAACCAAAGCTTCTATGCTAAACAAGCAGATGATGACAAAAAGCTGCTTGCTCAGGGCTCAGCCTCCTACATCTTTCAACTCTATTTACTCATCTGTGTAGTATGAAAATGACAGTACTGACCACAGGAAGTTGCACTAACAGTGAGATCATACACTGAAGGTCCTGCTCAGTGTTTGACCCATCACTAAGACTCCATGTGGTTAGCCTTTAAAATATTATTTTAGACATATGAAGTTCATTTTTATTTTCATTTATTATGATAATTATTACTGTGAGCCTGTTCCTTCCCATAGAATAACTAGTCTGAGCATGGTGAGATGCTTCTTGGAAAACAGTTCTGCTGAGAAAGTCAACCTCACTTTGTTGTTCCATTGCCACCCCCCCTTTTGTTTTTATTTTAAAAATCCCCCAGGGAGGAATGAGAAAGGTTATAGGAAGAATCACACTGAGAATAATTAATTCTACATTTTCTTCTTTTGATTGCAAAAGAATGTGAATGGTTTCCAGAGGGAGAGAGGGAGAATACATCTCCCAGTGGGGCAGAGTCATGCCACAGTCCCCTTTTTCTCTGTTTCCTCATCCCATCAGGATTTGGGGCACACAGACACATGCACCCAGTATACTTGGATTCAAACTGCAGTCAGCCATGTGGGATCTGGCTCCTTTAATCATGAGGCTACTGAGCCAGCCCATCAACCTCTATTGTCAATTATTGCAAACTGATGCTCTTCCTCCTGGGTCACCTGAAGCCAAGGTGGACGACCTCTGTGGTAAGACTTTGTGACTGCAATGGCAATAGCATTCCTCTAGAGGAGAAGCAGCCTCAAGTGACAGAGAAAGCACAAGCTGGGGGCTAGGATCCCTCCTGCTGAGCTAAACAGTCCTCCCTCCTCCCTTGTGCCCAACCAGATGACAACCACTGATGTGTGCTGGAGGTAGGGGGACTATGTAGGGCTGCTGGTAGTGGAAGAGCTTCTAGAAGACCCATCAGTCTCACAGATGCAGAGGATGGTCGGTCTGCTCCTTCTCAACAGTTGGGGACCTTTGTTTAAGAGGATGATCTTAGATTCTTCATTGCTAATCCTAATCCTCTCCAAAGAATAAAGTCTTCTTAAAGTGGTTTCTTTATGAAGCCTAGTCAGTCCTTTTTTTCTTTTCTTTTTCCTTTTCCCTTAAATCATTTTTTTCCTTCTTTTCCTGTTCTTTCATATCCTCTGGTTTTTATCTGAGTTGACTTGTCCATAGGCCTCCCTAAACCATAGAACCTAAGAGCAAGACCTCCTCTTTGTGCCTAAGGGAAACCTGAGGTCCAGAGAAGAGAGGAGATTTGTCAAAGTTACAGTCAGTGGAGATAGAGATGGAGAAAATGGAGATCTACAAATGGGTCCCCAATCCCAGATCTCCCCTGCAGGAGAGTGCTCTCCACATAATGCCTACTTCCACCCTGTGCTAATTGAGATAAAATCCAAATAAAAGGATTCTGTGGTCAGTTATCTCTGGTAGCGCTGGGTTGAACAGGACAAAATATTTCCTCGATGCAGGACTTCTCAGAACCTTTGATATGTTATGAAACATTGGAAATCTGGGACAGGAGAGAGGGCTCTAGGACACGTGGTATTTTCCCAATTAATTTGATGTTTCTGTTTTTTCCAAGGACTGCTGTGTTGACTAATACCCAGCAGAACACAAGTTGGAAAACACTGCCACATGACCCAGCCCCAAGAATCATCACCCCTTCCAAACTGTCCAGGAGAGAAACAACTCCTTCTATACCAAGAGATTGGGCTGTGTTTCTGAAAACAGCAATTTTTGAAAGCAAGTTGTGGCATGCAACAAGTTCAAATCAACAAAATGTTCTTTCTCGCCTTCGTTTGTTTCCAAAACTCTTCATTTCATGAAATATTTCAGAATGAAGGTGCAAGGAGAAGGAATGTTTGCCCTGATCCTGAGACTCTCCCTACCACACTTCAGCCCAGAGTAAATTAAACCGGAGTCTCCTTCAACAGAAGTTCTGTAATGAGAAGCAGAGAGCAAGCTGAAGGGTTCTGGGTTGAGCCTGGGCCAACTGCAGTAATAAAACACAGCAAGTGGATGTGGAGGCTTTGGAACAAAAATACCTTGTAGCTATTATTTTCATGAGTCTCTGCCTGCCGCACAACCCCTCTCCCCAACTCCTCCTCTCCCATTCTTTTAATCTGAAGCTACTGAGAATCGGTATTTTCTCACCTCTGTAATATGAGAAACAAGTTAATTAAAATCAATCCCAAATCCAGTCTCAGAATGTCCCTGCTTTGGCTGTGGATCTGTCAACAGTGATGTGTTCTGATGGCAGTCCATGAAGGTAGTTATTCGGATACACTGATAATTGCATTAATTTAGGAGGCATTAGCTAATTCTAATGATTTATTACACAGGCAGCAAAGTTTCAGTCCACCAAATAGCTGGAATCAAAAGGTAGAATATGTCATGGGGCCAGCAGATGGCATGGTGATTAAGGCACTGGACTTCCACATGGTCGACCACAGTTTAAATCCTGGACCTAGAAGCCTGGAAATCATGCTGGGCGTATGTGTGTGCATGCCCAAAATCCCAAGAGGAGGATGGAGGAGTGACTATTTCCCCTGGGGGAGGGGGGTGATTCCTTACTTTCCTTCTCCCTGTTTCTCAGTCTCTCTGGTGAATACATGCACCCTATGGCAAAAATCTTAACAAAAAAAAAAAAAGGAAGAAATACCAGTTCCTTTTAATCCAGATCCAAACACCCAGAACACTCCAATAACTATTCACTAGAATTGTTTTCATTGTTTAGAGATGTTTATAGCTGTGACCATGGGAAACAGTCAGACCTTGAGGTCTTTCTAAATCTGAGAGAGTAGAGACTTATTTGTATAGTGTTCATTTAAGGGAATTTTACTGGACTCCGGTTCATTTAAAACTGATCATTTATAAGGGGTATTTGCAATCTATCTGTAGTATCATGATTTCTAATTAGTTTTGATATCATTTCTCCATTCATTATCCAGCCCAAGATAAATAGAAACTCTCTTCATCCTCTCTCTGTGTTTCTCTTTTTCTATTCCCCTACCATTTTTCACAACACACACACACACACACACACACACACACACACATACATCATAGTAATACATATGCAGACACATTCCCTACGAATATTGAGACTGCATGCAAATACATGCATGGGTAAATAGGTTTTCTCTCTCTCTCTCTTTTTTTTGTTTTTTTTTTGAGAGATTTTTGCTATAGGGTGTGTGCGCTCACCAGACAGAGAGAGACAGAGAGACAGAAAGTGAGAAATCACCCTCCAGGGGGGATGGCCACGCCGCAATCCCTTCTCTTCCATTCTCTTGGGATCTTGGGCACGCACGCACACGCGCCCGGCATGAGTTTAAGCCACCGGGTCTGGGATTCGAACCATGGTCAACCACGTGGGAGTCCAGCGACATAGCCATTACGCTAACTGCTGGTCCCGTGGGTAAATAGTCTTTAAAGTAGGAAAACAGATGAAAATATAGCCTGAGGGGAAAAAAAGAATAAAAGGTTGGGACCAGCAGGTGACCTAATGGTTACATCACTGGGCTCTCACAATTTGAGTCCTAGACCTGATGACTTAAAATTCACACAGGGCACGTGTGCATGCATGTCCAAAATCCCAAGAGGAGAATGAAGGAAGAAGGAATTGTAGTGTGGCCATCACCCCTGGGGAGTGATTTCTCAATTTTTTGTATCTCTGTCTCTCCAACAAAATGCACATGCCCTATAGCAAAAATCTCTCTAAAAAGAAAAAAAAAAAAAGAAAGAAGAAAGAGAGAAAGAAAGGAAGGAAGAAAGGAAAGGTTAATACAAAAAGGCAGAGGACTATGTGGGGAGATAGTAAGGAGTGTTTTTGTTTCTCCTGTCATTGTCCCACAGCTTCTTCCTCTCAACCTACTGAAATCTTTCCCATTTTTAATGGCTCAATTCGAGCCTTTCTTTTCTTTGAAGAGCTTCACAAATGCCTGTTTGCAATGCCTAAATTCTGGGCCAGTGTCTAAAAAAGTACTATCAGCAAATTTCAGACGTATCATCTGATCCATAAATGAAACATGAGATATGACTACCACAGGCTTCTGGCCAGGCTGTGGTACCAGAAGGGTGCCCTGAGATAGGTGTTAATTTAGTTAAATACATAAGAAACAAAGTTCAGAGAAATGAAATATATGTGGAGCTCTCTCCACAGCCCCGGCTGTTGGCCATTCTGCCACTCCACCCCTTCTGGGCAGAGAAACTCTTGGTGTCCAGTGGGTACAGAGTGATCCAGTTCTGTCTATCCTCTAAGGTCCTCTTTCTCCATGGACCCATGGAGATCCTCTGGTTTGAGCTGCATGCATTTGGGTCCAGCTTGTTCACTGGGTGTGGAAAGGAAACAAGCTTATTCTTATTACTCAAGTAATATGTGAATGCATTGTTATTATAAAAGAGTCAAATGATCAGAACATTCCAGCACATTCCAAATGGCTCCAAACAGCCCTTTAAGCATGCCCTACCTCCCCTCGTCTCACCAGAACTTACCTCTGTTAACAGTTTGGCGTCTACATTTTTCTATATCTTTGTGTACATTTATCAATACAAAGATTGTAGCTTTGTTCTGTTTTTTTTTTATTTTTTAATCACACAACCTTTTATAAGATGTTTCTATATTCAATGATAAGCTCTAGAAATTTTTCCATGGTAGAGATCTACTTCCTTCTTTTTTACTCCATAGCATTCCAAGTTTGCTTCTGCCAAATTACCTTATAAAATAGTTCTTTGTGTACACATGCAAGTTGCTCACTAGGCTAGATTCCTAGAAATAAAATTCTTGGGTATTAGGGGTTGAATTGTGTCCCTCCAAAATTCATATGCTGAGGTTCTAACTTCCAACATTTTAAAATGTAGACTTAATTAGAAATAGGTTTATTGCAAATGTATTTTGTTTAGATAAGGCTATTAGAGTGGACCTTAATCCAATAAGATTGTTGTCCTTGTAAAAAGGAAAACTGAGGCCAGTCAATGGTGCGGTGATAAAGGTGGCTGGATCTCCCATATCCAAATGCAAGGTTCCAGTCCCAGACAGATGGCTTGAAAAACATACTGGTTGCATGTGTGTGTATGCTCAAAATCTCAAGAGGAGAATAGGGGAGAAGGAATTGTGGAGTGATCATTCCCCTGGGGAGGTGATTTCTCACTCCCTGCCTCTTTTTCTCTCTGTCTCCAGAAAGTATGTGCCCTAAAGAAAAAAAAATAAATTGGACACAGAGGCATGCCCATTGAAGAATGCCTGTGAAGATAGGGCAGAGATTGGAGTAATGCTTCTGTAAGCCAAGAAATGCCAAAAATGTCCAGCAAACCACCAGAAGCTAGTGGGGAAGCATGGAACAGTTTCTCCCTTATAATCCTCAAAATAAACCAGCACTGCTACTTGAACTTCTAGTTTCCAGAACTGTGAGACAAGTTTCTATTGTTCAAACCTCTTAATTTGTGGTACATCATCATGGCAACTCTAGCAAACTAATATTCCATATATGCATATTTCAGCTTGATGTATAGAGTCTCTCCTTCTGCAAGAACTAAAATGTGTCCTTGCACAGTTCCAAGTAGTGTCTAAGGATAGTGGGGGACTTCAGACCCAGCAGGTACTATGTGCTTTTTTCACAATCGGCAGTAAAAAGATTCTGTTATCACTTTTATTACCCCATTTAGTGCTGGAACTAAGTCTGTTCTGGCTTCACTCCTTCCAACTTGACTTTCTTAGCAATTTTATCACAATCTTTTTAGAGTAAGGAGAGAAGAAAAAAAGTCTCACTATGAAACAGTATGTGTTAAGAGCCAAAGAAAAGATGCAGCCACTGAAGGTTCTGAGATTCAGAGAACAGAGAACTTACTCCCAGCTGGTATGACAGATAGTAACTAGATCATTCTGTACTCACTAGAAGCCAAGAGTTTCCCTACTGAGAGGGGTTGAGTGGCACAATGACCAAGATCCTGGGCTTTAGAGGCAGACAACAGAGAGAACTGCACACATTTTTTTTCATTTCTCTGCCCTTCATTTTTCAACTGTATAACTAGGTAACACCCATCTCAGGCACCCCTTCTGGTACTATATCCTGGACAGAAGCTTGCAGTAATCTTAGTTCACATATGTATGTGAAGACCTCCCTCCACCATGTCCTTGGGTTTACATTTGCCACTTACCTGATATAACTTTTAAAAAGAAAGGAAAGTAAGAAAGAAAACAAAAAAGAAAATGTTGATGAAAATGATGATGATCATCTTTCTCCTCTGGTCCATAATGAGGTTTATTGCAAAGATAATAGGGAATGGTGTGAGAGTCTTTTTGATATTTTCAGAGAATAGCAGAAATCATAATTAGCTCCAGAATCGTGTAAAATGTGCTAAAGCCAAAAACTGTCATATGTACATTCAATTCGATAATTATCACTAACATGCACCATGTCTATTCAACAGATTGGGCTCAATTGTCCTACATTTATCCCTTAAGAATATTTGTCCCTGTAGATATCTAGTTGATGCATATAATAAATATTGACCAATATCAAGGGCAGAGTAAAATAGGGGTGTCCAATCAGCAAGTTGTGGGTAGCTTTGTTTTCTGCCAAACTATCAGAGAGAAGCATTATGCTAGTCAGGCTCTTGGTTGCTCGTGACCAGATCAACTTATACTGGCTCAAGCAAAGGAGGATTATTTGGTCTCTGTTCCTTTCATCTATCAGCTTGCTTTCTTCTGTGTCAGCTCTATTCAGGCTCACAGAAGGCTCTTTTGTAGGGAGAAGTTACTCACCAATGAATCTTGGTTTATATTCTTTTCTGAGTAATCCCAGTTGAAATAATAACTTCTTTTCTCAAAATACTTCAGTGAACTATCCAGAGATAGTACCCCAGTGAGTCAACTTGGACTGTCTGCTCAATTCTGAGTCATTCACTAAAGGGATGGAAATATGCTGATTGACCAGGCATAGAGAACATGGTAGCCAAGACTTGGGGAGAGAGCGCCAGCCCAGCCCCCATGTAAACCATATGTACTAAAAGTTGAGGGGAAGGGTAGGTTAGAGGAGAAGACTTATAAATAATACTCCCCTCTTTTCCTGCATAGGTTCAGAACAACTGAGATATAGACACATAGTTAGATGAAGTGCAAAATATCACAATTACTGTTAAACTATCAATAGATTTGGAGAACATACCTTCCTTGTTAAGCAGCAATGAACTTCTGAGTAGTAAAATCCAAGAAACAAACAGCTTATTACAAGTAAAACTGGATAACTATAGGTCTACCCCCTTGCAGCTCTGACCCTGAGAAATTAGTTTACAAGACAAGGGAATGTGTATTTCCTAAGGGAGAAGTGAGAAGAGGGGACTAAGCACCAAGCAGGTAAGTAACACCCTCTTCCTGGGAAGGAATAAAGGAAAGAGAGGCAAGGAGTTTGACTTTGGTGGAGGCCTCTCCACTCAGAAACAAGAAGAGAAGGAATTAAGAGCTCCACTCTTTGCCCTCCTCCCTGTTCTTCAACAGGAAGAAAGAGTGATGTGACAAAGAAATGAAATAGTCTCAGAACTGGTAGACATAACAGCAGCCTGATACCAGCGTAGAAACTGAAATAGCTTCATCTATTGTCCTTGCTAAGGATTCCAGATCATGAGTAGTAATACCAGGGTATATATTCGATGTTTACATATGTATGTGAAGTTACATTTCCCAGTCTGATTTCAAGCCCGTCAAATTTCAGACTATTTATAAAAATCTTTCTTTGTCAAAAAGCAAAAAGCAAAGTGGAATCAGTCATCAGTGCAGTCTGGGATCAAAAAATAGGTTGTGGGCCAACCACAAGTTGGTTCCCACTTGTGGGACTGTAGTTTGAGTCCTGGGCAGACGGGTACTCTTGGATAAAGAGCCTCACCCTCCAAAACTTCAGTTTCCCTTTATAATAAGAATGTTTTTTTTTTAAATTATTTAACTTTATGTATTATTATTATTATTTTAATTTGACCATAGAGAGACAGAAAGAGAGAGAGAGGGAAAGTGAGAAAGCAAGCCACCAGGTCTGGGACTTGAACCGTGGTTGGCCATGTGGGAGTCCAGCACACCCTTCACCATGGCACCTGCTGGCCCCTTTATAATAAGAATCTAATCCTTTTGGCCCAACTGACTTCAGAGCATTATGGCAATCACATATGAAAAGAGGGGAAATGCTTTCAAAAATAATAATAATGATGATTATGATAATAATAATGGTTAACAGTATAACTATTTTCCATCACCAGACACTGTTTTCAGAATTTTATCTGTGTGAACTCTGATCTTTTAGTTGTTGTTGTTGAGATATTTTTTCAGATTTAGAAAAAGAATTTATTATTATTAATTTATTTTTTACATTTTTTAAATTATTATTTATACATTATTTAGATTGTGAAGAGACTTTACCCAGCATAATACAAACCTCAGTCCAGCCCAGTTGAAATCACCATATACATCCTCGTCAACATATAATAAACCTTATCTGTGTTGCACAAGTGTTTTACCTCTCCATTCCCCCCCCCCCAAATTTTGTACACTCTTCCCCCTCACACTCTCTTTCCATTACAATTTTTAATACTTTTATGTTCTCCAGTATTTCAGTATCTACCATAGAGTACAGATGGTCGGTATATGTTAAGTGGAGACATACAATGTCTCTCTTTCATAGTCTGCCTTTCTTCACTCAGCAACAAATCTTCCATATTTGTCCACTTTCTATCAAATTCCAGGGCCTTGTTTTTTATGGCTGAATAGTATTCCATTGAGTATATGGGCCACAATTTTTTAATCCATTCATCTGTTTGTGGACATTTTGGTTTGTTCCATATCTTAGCAATCATGAATAAGGCTGCAATGAATATAGATGTGCAAGTGCTTTTCTGACTGAGTGCCTGCCTGTCCTTTGGGTAGATACCCAGGAGTGGAATTGCTGGATCATATGGTAGTTCTATTTGATGGTCTTTGAGGAACCTCCATATCATTCTCCACAGAGGCTGGACCAAATTACATTCCTACCAACAGTGTAGGAGTGTTCCCCTTCCACCACATCCCCTCCAGCACTTATCATTATATGTTTTTTTTCAATCTTCATCATTCTGACTGGGGTTAGGTGGTATCTCATTGTGGTTTTGATCTGCATCTCCCTTACAATGAGGGATGTTGAGCATTTTTTCATATGCTTTTTGACTGTTCGTATGTCTTCCTTAGAGAGTTGATTATTCAGCTCATTTTCCCATCTTTTAGTTGGGTTAATTGTTTTCTTCTGGGTAAGCTGCTTGAGTTCCCTGTGTATTCTGGTTATCAGTTCTTTTTCTGAGGCACAGTTAACAAAAGTTCTCTCCCATTCCGAGGGTTGTCGATTTACACTAATTATAGTGTCCTATGCTGTGCAGAAACTCCTTAATCTGATATAATCCCACCTGTCTATTTGGGAGATTATGGCCTGTGCTTTGGGGGTCTTGCTTAAGAAGTCTTTGCCTATCCCAATGTCTTCCAGAGTTTCCCCAGTGTTTTCCACCAGTAGTTTTGTACTTTGTGGCCTTAGGTTTAGATCTTTGATCCACTTTGAGTTGATTTTTAAAACAACCTACAGGGACCAGCAGATGGCATAATGGTTATATCCCTGGACTCCCACACAGTCAACCATAGTTTGAGTCTAGGACCTGGTGGCTTAAAACTCACACTGGGCACATGTGTGTGTGTGCCCAAAATCCTGAGAGGAAAATACAGGAGAAGAGATTGCAGCACAGCCATCCCCTCTGGGGGAATAATTTCTCATTTTCTGTGTCTGTCTCTACAGCGAATGCACAGGTCCTATAGAAAAATCTCTTAAAAACAACAAATAAAACCCTAAAAAGTAAGACTCTTAGTATAATCTCCACATCCTAGATGAGAAAACTGAGACACAGAGAGACTGAGAAGTTTGTCCAAGGTCTAGTAGACTCTAAAGGATACTGTAGTTGTGACATAGATCCTGACCTAGTTCAGCTGTGAACTAATGCTTTCAGAGACTTAAAATGAAGATTTTCTGCTGATACTTCTTCCTTACTTATTTCTAGTAGGTAGTGTTACCTGTTTCTTTGTCTCCAGTTCTCTCTGTCTCTCTGTGTCTCCCTGAGTCTTTTAAATTTTTTTTTCTTCTTTTGGAGAGGTTTTTGCTACAGAAAGACAGAGAGAGAGACAGAGAGACAGAAAGTGAGAAATCAACCCCCCGGAAGGAGGGCCATGCCACAATCCCTTCTCCTCCTTTCTCCTCTCAGGATCATGGTCACGCACACACATGCACCTGGCGTGAGTTTAAGCCATTAGGTCTGGGACTTGAACCACGGTCAGCTACATGGGAGTCCAGTGACATAGCCATTACACTAACTGCTGGCCCCAGTATTTTAATTTAAAAATTTTTTTCAAAGGTAAAGTATTCTCTAGGCTTTCAAGCTCCTTTATTGTGTTAATAGGTGCTTCTCCCCTTCTGTTTAGGAAAGGCACAAACCCAGGCCCACCTCCACATGGATCCTGAACTTCAGCTGTGAACTAGTGCTTTCACACAGCACCACGCGATTTTCAATTTTTGCATTTTAATATTAAAATCTATAGTTTTTTATTACCCTTTTTTCTGATTATTTTATGTCTTCTTCTTTCCTTTTAATTTTTTATTTTTTTAATCTTTACTCATTTGCTTCTCAGTCTCTGTTCACTAAGTGTCTAGACAGGTCCAAGTGAACAGAATCTATACATCTGAATACAGTTAGGGTCAGAATATTCCTCTATTCCCACTGATTCTGATGTACAAAGAGTGAGAACAGAACAGAAGAGAGATTGCAGATCACCTCCTCCTGCACGCCTCTGAACATTCAGACTGAACTTCAAGAATTAGAAGAAATGCACCATCCATCTGATGACTAGAAACCACTGCAGGGTCACAACAAATATGGAAAAACAAGAAAATACTTCTCCTCCAAGGAAAAATAAGTCCTCTTCATCTTTAGACAGTATGATGAAATTCATGGAAATGTCTGATGAAAAATTTAGAATTTTCATGGTGTCAAAGCTCTCAGAGATAGAAGAGAAGAGAGATAATGAACAGCCTAAGAGGCAGGGGAAAGGAGCTGTCGAGCTTCAGGAGGTGAGGAAATTCTTGCAAGATCTAAAAGAGGAATTACACACTTTAAAAAAGAATCAAATGGATCTGTTAGAGATGAAGAGTACAATACAGAAAGTCAAAACCTCCCTTGAAAGTATTCAAAGCAGACTAGATCACACTGAAAATGAAATCTCAGTTGTAGAAGATAGAATTACTGGCCTAGAAAAATCCACCCATGAAGACTGAAAAAATTCTCCAAAAACATGAGAATACTATACAAGAAATACTAGATACCATCAAACGTCTAAACATCCGGATAATTGGTATCCCAGAAGGGGAAGAGACCCATAAGGGCATTGACAATCTATTCCATTAAATCCTGGAAGAAAACTTTCCAAACCTAGAGAAGCATTCAAAGATCCAGTCCCAAGAAATACAAATGACTCCCAATAGAATCAGCCCAAGATGATCTTCTCCAAGATACATTATAGCCAGATCAATCAAAGCCACAGACAAAGACAAGATACAAAGATTGGCAAGAGAGAAACACCAAGTTACCTACAAAGGATATCCCCTCAGGCTGACGGCGGATCTCTCATTGGAAACAGTGCAAGTGAGGAAAGAATGGAAAAATATATTCAAAGTGTTAAGGGAAAAGCAATTCCAACCACGGATACTATACCCGACAAGATTATCCTTCATAGAAATATATTGTATGTATCCACTCAATATATACCGACTATCCACACTCTATGGTAAAGAGCGAGAAATTGGAGGTCATAAAAGCTGTGAAGGTACTTAACGAGAATAGGACAGTGTGGAATGGGGGAGGTGAAGAGAAGAGGATAGAGAAAGATAGCAAGAGAACAATAGAGAGGCAGGATGTTAGTGAGAAACAGATAGGGCTTACTACCTGTTGATGATGACATGTATAGTATTCTCAACTGGATTGGTCTGAGAAGTACTTCATGATGGGTGAAGTCTTTTTACAAGCAAAATGAGAAATAGTGATTGACTGTTTTAAAAAATAATTATAATAATAATAATAATGATTGGGAAAAACATAGAAAAGATATTGAATGATGAAGCAGGGAGATTAATGTCTCTGTATTGACTGACATGCATGGCATTCCCTTTTGAAAAAGCAATATAATGCACTGTAAAGTTATATGTAATCCAATGTAATATAAAGAAGATTATAATGATAATAAAAATAAAAAATTAAGTTAAAAAAATGAATGCCTGCTAAAGACACCAAAGGCATCTTTTTCTTATTAAATAAATTATGAAAGTTAATTCTTTGAGATGACTAATCAGACTGTAAACCCATGTTGTGATTACAACATTTAGATTTAAAGTCTTAAGAAAGTGAAAAAGTAAGAGCCTCAAACAACTATACCTATTGTTTACCTGCAACTCCTTTAAATCAGGGTGTCTTATCTGTTCAAAATGTTTGGGATTGCCTACCTCCTTGTATTTTTCACTCATCAGTGGAAAATAATAAAGTCATTTGGAGGGAAAAAAAAGATTATCCTTCATATGGGAAGAAAAGACAAGAATATTCTCAGGAAAACAAAATCCGAAAGAATTTACCAACACCAGACCAGATATCCAAGGAATTCTGCAGGGAGTGCTATACCAGGAAAATGAAATACAGTCACACAGAATTAAGACTTCAAAAACTAAGAAAATGGCCAACTTAATCATGGGGACAAGTCTGGAGTTAAATATTATATCTGAGAATTTAAATGGGAAAATTGAATTACAACAAAAAATAAAGTACATGAGACTGAACTAGTGAAATAGAATTTTATGACTTTTGACTAAAACATTGTTGATTTTTTCTAGGTTTTCCAATTTTAAGGATTTTTGTCTTGTCTTGAGCTGCTGATAGGTTCCTGTACCTACTAATTGAACAGAATCCCAACCTGTTTCCTGGCTTTAAGTTTTAAGTATATTTCCTTAACATTTCTTTGATTTATTCAAATTAAATCTGCTTTTCTTGAAATTGAAAAAAGAAAAAAAAAAAAAAAAAGGATGCCGCAGTTGTAATCACCAAGTTTTCCCTGTTAACAGGCAGAACTCAGAGGACTGACCAGAAAGAAGGGCAGCCAGACAGGGCAGGGACAGGGCTTGCTGGTTCTGTGCCTCTTCATAGAGGAGAGATTTCTGATCAAGAGAACCTTGATGTTCAGGTTTATATGCTGCGAAAGGCTTTATCCATGCTTCCAATAAACACAGGATCAGCAATAGGAGTCATTTCCAGAGTCTGAGATGAGCTCCAAGCCTGTCACAGGTGAGATCCTCAGTAAATGTGATGCAGGCATTAATATCCTGGCATGGACACACCCAAGCTGTCTGTTCACAAGTTAACCTTCACCTGGATTCCTTTTTCTCTTGAAACAAGAGATGAAGGTAGGGCTAAGGCAAGGTGACCATATGCAAGCTTCATAGGAGGTGAGAAAACACATCTCAGTATTGGCCTTAGACTGCTGAATGTCACCTGATCACAAAGGCTACACTTACCTTCTGGTTTGGCTTTTCTTCTAAGCCAAGAGAGCTCTGAATTTTCTGGGCAGATTTAATAATAGAGCTGGAATGATCTTTCTGTTGTAGCCTGTGCTTTCTAGAGGAAAGCAAGAACATTCTTTAGCAAGGCCTTCCAACTCCCCAAAGACAGAGAGATATAGATATTCCCTCTGGCTAGGACAGAGAGTGAGAAGAAATCATTTTTAGCACCTGTCCAAATTGTGGTATACTGTATTAGATGATTTAACTTTGTATTTCAGCCTATGTTTGATTTTTGCTCTAAGATTTATACTAGGGCTGCAAAAATATGAGTCACAATGTTGGTTTTTTTTTTTTCTTTTCTTTTCTTTTTTTTTTTTTTTTTTTTGTGCCCAAATAAGGATGGCAAATGGTTACCACACACAGCCCTATATTCCCTCCCATGTCAGTGGCAGACATTGCTAATCAATCATGATACTTTTTCCCACCAACCCCAGACATGGCCTTAGAAGACTCAATGAGCTCCCTAGGGCATCTGAGCTGACATATGAGATGAAAACCATTTGCTGTTTCTGCCAAAAAAGGAGGGAAACCTAGGAGGAACAACCGAGGAGACAGGCATAGCATCAGGTGACTGGGAGAAAAAAATAGAGAGGGAGAACTGGGAGCTTTGCCAAGTGGATGGTTCTGAGAGACAAGTGATAGAAAACAGGCATGGAGAATTTCAGAGAGCTGTTGATAAGCTGTAACTCTGGTAACCAAAAAGAAAGTGTTAATGTGACACTTAACACATGGATTGTAACTCTTTAGGAGCTGAAAATAAGCTAGGCAGAGTGAGAGCTGTAAAGCAGCCAGAGACAATCAGTAGATATTGGTTGAATAAACACAGTAATTGCTTAATCCTGAACTTTATGACTGTAAAATGACTACTGAAATAGACACAAATACAGATGTACATACACAAAACCCTTTCTCATAACATTGATAATAGTTACCCCCTGAGTGTCTACCATGTCTCAGGCACTGTGCCAAAGTGTTTTTCATGCACTTAAATAGAAACTATTATCATCTCCTTTCACATACACAGTAACTCAGATTCACTCAGGTTCAATAGCATGATCAACTCACTAAGGGTCATACAGTGACATAGCAGTAAAACGTGATCTTCTGTAAGGTTGACTCACATGGGAAGGTTCTAGGTTTGTGTTCAGAAACCTTCCTAAGTAAGCTGGACATGTGCATACCCATGTACCCGGAGTGCTGCTGCTGGGGGTGGATTGTGGTATTGGAACTCTCTTGCAGATCCTATCTCTCTCTCATTCATGGAAGAAATAAACAAATACTTTTAAAAACAATCCTCCTGTACCACATGATCTTACATACATGTAATCTCTCCCTACAGGAATAGAGAGTAGAATGGTCAAATGGTGGTACCAGAAGCTGAAAAGGAAGGAGTGGTGTTGGGAAGATGTTGCCCAAAGGATGTCAAATCTCAATCAGATAAAAGGAATAACTTGCAGAGATGGTGTGTACAGAGTGGAAACTATAGTTAATGGCAATGAAATGTATTATTGACAAGTATGTGAGGTAATGCATATGTTAATTAGCTCTATTTAGCCACTCCACAATGTATACATATTTAAAACATGATGTTGTACACAATAAATATACACAATTTTTCATCAACTAATATTAAATTAATTGGGACAAGCAGGTGGCCTGGTGGTTAAAACTCTGGACTCCTACATGGCCTTCCACAGTTTGAGTCCCAGATTCTGCTTGAAAATCATTCCAGGCACCTGTGTGTGCATACCCCAAATCCAAGAAAGAGTGGAGGAGAAGGAACCGTGGCATTACCATACTTTCTGTGGGGTGATTTCTCACTTTCCCTCTCTATTTCTTTCTTCAGAGAGCACACATGCACACATGGCCTATGCCCTATGGCCAAAACTATAATATATATATAT
>NW_006159927.1:599728-610674 GCF_000334495.1 Tupaia belangeri chinensis | reverse complement strand
CACATGGCCTATTCCCTATGGCCAAAAATATAATATATATATATATATATATATATATATATATATATACACACACACACACATTATGTATATACATATGTGTGTGTGTATAAAACATTATTTAAATTATACATATTAATTATATATACTCTATATGTAATTAATTTTTTAAAGCTAGGATGTACTGAATCAAGATTCAGCTCTAAGCAGTATGACCCCAAAATAATCATGTATCTATATTAGAAACTTGCAAATAAAGGAAGAGAAATTAGCCCAAGTCTTTTCATATCTGGAGAACTTCTGTGCATGTATTGTTCACTCATTCATTTGTTCACTCATCCAACAAATATTTATTGTGTGCCACTATGTGACAGGTGCTGTGTAGGCACTGGAGCTGCCAAATGAATAGTTAAGGGCCCTAAACTCATATAGTTTTCCTGCCTTTTCCCTAAAATTAAGGAGCTGCACAGCATCCAGGATAGCTTAGACTAAGCCCTTTACTATATAACTAAGGGAATGGGGTTAGATTTGGGGGATGAGAGGAAATAGAGGCAGCCCAGGCTCATCCTTTCCAGCCCAGGCTCATCCTTTCCAGCTCCAGTCTCAACAGAATCAACTCAGCCCACTTCCAACCCAGGTCTTGCTTCGACCGGGGTCAGCCAAATCCTAAAATCAGCCCCTTCTTGACTGGTACTGGGAAATATCAAATCAAATCAAAGCCTTTCTTATCAGATGGGCTTCTTTGTTCCCAAATGATTCTGATGTATAGCCAAGATTGTGAACCACTAAGATGGAGGAAAGTCCAATGAATGCACCGGTCTGCGGTACAGAAGATAGGATTGCACCACACGTCTGGACTTCCACCCATGAACTCTAACACAAGGGAGATGGGGTAAGTAGGTGTCCATGTGGTTGGCCTTTGACATTCCAGGTGGGAACTAGTTTAGGGCCAGTGTAATGGCAATTCAGCACCTTCCCACTCCTCAGATGGCTTTAGAAGGAAGTCTTTGCAAACCACAGGCTTCATCTCTGGGTAGCAGGCTAGAAATAGCAACAGGAACTAGATAGCTTGAATAATCCAGTAGCAGTAGTTGTTTCGGTTTATTTCAGAGACTATTTTGAGGATTTGGTTCAAAAGCTTTTGACAATTTTAAAGTTCATTATAAGTTCAGACTGGCTCAGTGGGTATTAGGGTCTTCTGCTGATGTTAGAACAAAGAAAATTACCTTGGCTCAGTTCATAAATCTCTGAAGAAAAAAAATCCAACTTGGTTTGAATGCACTTTGAGCTTTTGCATGTGAATGGACGTTTTCAGTTCATGGTTCTCAGGTTCAAGTCCCCAAGGACAGCAATAATGGGCAATATCAGCCTGATCTTCCCATGCAAGATGGAAGGTACAGCAGCTATTTACCTGGTCTCTCAGAGGGAGGAACATTCTGGGGAAGGTGGGTTAGGTTCCCAGAAAAGAGAAAAACTGCTCTCACCCCAGAGAGTCCCCTTTGGCTAAGCCACTCTCAAATCCCTCCATATCCCAGGAGCCCCACAGGATAAATGAAATGTGCTTACAAACATATCTTAGCAGAAGGTCATTTAAGACGGATATAAAATGGTATCAAGGAATGCAAAGGTGAAAACAAAGGAATGGGAAGCTTGAGGCTAACTTGGACAGGTGACAAAAGACAGTTGGAGGCTGACCTTCTGCTGCACTGACAAGTCATCTTGCAGGTCAGTGACTTACAACTACTCCTAGAGCCGAAGAAAATGGCCCCCAGGGAGGAAGGGATGAACAGGTGGAGCTAAATTAAGTCTTTGCTCTCTTGCTAAGGTTTATTAAGTCTGGATGCTAACTTTCTCTCCTGCTAAGGACTCTGGACTGACCTGAGGTGGTGATGGTGAGGGGGGAGGTCGGTAGGGAAGAGGCACTTGGAAACCCATCAGTGTGCTCAAAGCACTGAAGAATGGTGAAAAATTGCTCATGGCCTGCTTGGACTTCACCAGGGTATTGACAAGGCCAGGTGACCCACAGAAAGATGCTGCCCAATCATCTCATCTGAAGCTGTCTCTCTCCAGTTCTTCCCCATCTTTTCATGCTGAGCATGTCTTTTCAACGCACCTGTCACAATCTTGTGTGTTTATCTTTTTTACTTGTTTATATTCTTGTCTGTTTTTTCTCCCCAGCCTGAACTTAAACACTCTAGACTTAAGAAGGCAGGGAACTTCTTTGGCTTATTTGCTGCTGTGTCCTCCCAAGACATAGAACAGGGCCCAATCCATAGGAGGTGCTCAAAATGTATTTCAGCTAAGCAAATGAATTAGCTAAACAAATGAATGAGAAAATTAAAACATGAGTCAAGAATCTAGAGCTCTATCTGGAGGTGTCACAGAATGGATGAGGAAGGGAGAACAATAATCAATGATTTAGGTAGGAGAGGCAAGATGTGATAAAACAGAATTGGATTAGATTCCAGTCTCTTGGCTGAGGCACCCAATGACAAAGGTCACAGTGTGCAGAGAGCTAGAAGGTGGTTTAAGAGATATATAGCAGGAGAGTGAGGACTTTCAGGTACACAGGCAGGTAAGAAAAGAGGAGAGACAGCCATAGAGGAAGTGACTTATTGAACTAGGGAAGAAAAGTGAGGTTATGAGAACTTTTCCAGAGGAAAGACAAGAGATAGGGGCACCATGGTTAGACTCTGTTTCTCTTAGCAGCTCAAGTCCCAGCTCTACTCCTGAGGCACTTAATCAACCTTTCCAAGCTTTCCTTTCTTCATTTGTCAGATAGGATAACAGCAGTCTTACGTCTTATGGCTGTGGTGAGGATTTTGAGAGATGATGTGGGTCTGAGCTTAGCATGAAGGCCTTTTTTTCCAAAAGGTCAAAAGCTATGGTTCTAAGACAGCTATTCGAGAGATATTCCTGAGTCTCTGGCATAAATGTATATTCTCCATCCTGCACAAGCAACCTCCCTTAAGAAATTCTCCTTAGGTAAGATCTGGTATGAGGAATCATTCCAGTGCCATCATCTTTGAGTTGGGCTTGGGGAGGCTGAGCCAATTCTGGTCTACTCTATACTTCACAGGAGTGTCCTTACACAAAGGGGGGCCCCTGTCTTCTTTATTGATCTGCAACACTGATAGGCATTTCAAAATGGTGCTGACCATAAGCCTAGGCAAGTCTCTCTGTATGCCTCTAACATCCCATGGGGCAAGGTGCACACCTGGGGGCCTTCCTCCAGAGGAGTGAGAAATTCTTTTCTTCTGATTTTGGTGTCACAAAACATCCCTCTATCCAGTCCTAAAAGGATCCTACATCACAAGTCAGAGGATCAAGTTGTGAGAGACTCAAGTTTTTTCTTCTGTTGAACAGAAGGTCCTGGAAAGAAATTGACAGCCACACTATCCACCTACCTAGGATTGGAAAACAGCATGAACAAGCCCACAGCACCAGATGAGGACTCTATGACTATCTGAAGAAAGCTTAATTCCTACTAGGTGACCTGGGGACTGTTCTGCCTGTGGACAGTGGAATAACTAACCATGCTTTTGCTACTGAGGGTGTGAGCTGAAGCAAGGGTTTGATTTTTCAAAAACATGTCAAGCATCTGCAATTTTCAGCGAATGAAAATGTCATTCCTGGGTACGATATTTTAAGAGCTATTTCTAAGTCAAGGATGCTTAACGCATTCCATGGTTCTCCCTTGAAGAATTTCCAGTGTTCATGGGGTGCTTTGCTCTCCATTATCTGGTTAGGCTGCCCCAGCTTTGGGTCAAGAGAAGACTGTTGACTGTCCCTGGGAGAGGGTGTACATCCTGGAACAATTGTGGGCAGGAAAAAGAAGAGAAAAACAGAAGCTCATTCAAACCAGGTAAAAGAGATCTGGAATAGACACGACAAGACAATGACAGGAAACTAAGGACACTGGGACCACAAGGGTCTGAGACTAGAAATTCAAGGCTATATCACTGTTTTTTATGATGCTGTTCATCACTCATTTCTATTTCGTTTCCAGAACATGTGTTCCATTCCCTGCTTGGAAAAAAAAGAAGTCTGTCACTTTCTGTTGACATATGATCTCTCTCCTCTTCCAAAATGTCAGCTACCAGGTGGCTTGACTTGCTTTTCAGTTTCAGTCCCACAGCACCATAATCTAGAAAATACAGATTTAGAGTCAAAATTTGGGTTCAGGTTCCAGCTATGCTACTTACAACATGTGTGACCTTGGATACATCATAACTAAGTCTCCCCTATAAAATTGGAATAACAACTGCTCCTGCTCCTAAAGGTAATATGAATATTCATTGAGTTGATTCATGAAAAACTCAAAAGAGCACCTGGAAAATAAGTACTTAAAAACATTAGCTACTATAAACTTCATGAGTAATATAAACTCAAATGCCCATAGAAGTCAGGTGGGTAATAGGAATCTCTGAGCCAAGCCTCAAGTATTAACAATAGAGATGAGTGGGACCATTCCATACTGGAGAATACATACCATGGACAATTTGTTAAAGCTTAATTAAAAGAGAATAGGAAACACAACTGTAGGTTGATGGGCTACAAGTCTGAAACCCTGAATATGGTTTCTGTCTCTCTAACTTACTTTAATTTCAAAAGAAAAATAAGTTTATTGGCTCAGTGAAGTCTCTGGTTGGATGTCATGTGTCTGAGCTACTCCAACCTAATCAGTTGTAGCCACACTTGGGGAAAGAATAAGGACACTGACACAGCACAAACAAGACAGACTCTGAGAAAGGGGTACAGCCAAGGCAGGCTGCTTTTATAACCTTTCTGGCTATGCTCTCTGTTGAAGAGTAGACAGGCCTGAACCAGCCACATTCTCTGCCAACACACATATGCACATACACACACACACACATACAGACACACACACACACACACACACACACACAAGACTTTGGCAAACATCAAGAAGGGAAACTAAAGTCATTGAAATGTTCTCTGCCTCTGACTATTATTGTCTTTTTAGCTTTCATAGACTCCTTAAGTCCCAGAGTTGAAAAAGACCCCAAAAGTCCTCTCTCTCTATCCCTCCCTTAATTAAGAAATCTTTCACCATGGCATCTCAGATGAATACTCTGCATGCTATAAAATGTCCATTTTATTCGCCAGACTAGAATCCTCCTAGTCAGAGGGATTCCTAAAGTCATTCAAAAAGTAATATTGTCTTAATATTGGCAACGAAAGCAATGGATAAGGACCAAGAAATAAAAATAGTAATTATTCATTCCAGAGACAGCATATTTCTAAAGAACACTGTTTGATAGCTCTGTCTGTTTAAAAAGCCAAAAACAAAAAGTCCTCCCTGATAGCCAAATAAGCCCTGTCTTGTTTTTCTACCCATCCTATTTATTGTCTAGAGTTAAGAAGAAAAATTCTATTAGCATGGGCTTGGGAATAAAACAATCCTGGTTTGATAGCTTTGCCTCTTGCAATGTGACCTTGTGCAAACTACTCAATCTTTTCTGATTCTCAGTCTTCTCATCAGTGAAATGGTGATAACTCTACCTGACATTATTGCAAGGAGTGAACAATATATGCAAATAATAACACTCCAAGAATTTAAAGCTATACCCCAATAACATTTCTTCTCATTTCCAGGCTAAAGAACCTCAAGTCCTTTAGCCATTCCTTGGATGGCATAGTGTTCAGGCTTTTGAGATTTAGTGGATTTGTGTTGGTCTTTATTTATTTATTTATTTATTTATTTATTTATTTATTTATTTATTTAGAGAGGTTTTTGCCATAGGGCACATGCACTCGCTAGACAGACAGAGAGAGACAGAGAGAAATCACTCCCCAGGGGAGGATGGCCACGCCGCAATCCCTTCTCCTCCATTCTCCTCTTGGGATCTTGGGCATGCACGCACATGTGCCTTGCATGAGTTTTAAACCACCGGGTCTGGGACTTGAACCGCGGTCAACTACATGGGAGTCCAGCGACATAGCCATCATGCTAACTGCTGGTCCCTTGTGTTGGTCTTTGCCTACCTGCTTTGAATGTATTCTCTCTTCCTTGGACAATGGCACTTTGATTTTTTTATGTGTGTGTGGGGGGCACTTCCTCAATGGACATAATCAGATGGGACTGTCAATCAAAGTACCCTGGTCTCTGCCTACTACCTACTAGTCTAAAACAGATGGTCTCCCTCCAAGTTTCTCCCTTGAAACCAGCAATGGCTGGAGTTCATTACCTTGACTAGAGAGATGCCATAGTCTTCCTGCCACCTTAGTCCTTCTCTCACTCCCAATAATAATATGAGCCACTACTAAGGTCCTTTTCTATTTTTTGGAAAGAATGCATTCCCATATCTTATAACCAATGGAAACTAATGGAACACTTCTCTACTTCTCTACATGGAAAACTGGGGGTGCATGGAGCTGTTGTGAGTATTCATTCACGTAGGCAAGGTTAATATAAATTCTTTGGGTCTCATGAAAGAGAAAGCATTAGGTATAAAGACTGAAATGAGAATAATTGGGAAAATGATTACATATTAAAGGTGATAAAATCTCATGCTTGTGTGTGGTCTGCAGAAGCATTTGGAGTTGGTAGGATTTTAGGAAGGATCTGTCCAGATGAACCAGCTGGGATACATCACTAGAGTACCAGCTGCCCTTTCTGCCTAATGCCCACATAACACCAGAATGTAACCACTAGAATTGAGGGGACACAGGAAGGTTCTTCTAACTGGCACAAATCCCAGGATTTGAGGGAGAAAGAAAGAAGAAGTGCTAAAATTTGTTTCCTCCAAATGTTCTGGAACACATCCAAGCGCACCCATAAAAGAAAGTTGGCACCCACCTCAGAAGTGAGGCCATATATTTCTTTAAACTGCAGTCATAATTCCTAATTGAATGTCTCTCTCAAAAATTCATGACACAAAAGACTGAATTATTAAGTAAAAAACATCATAAATGAGGATCATAATGGAGCTAATGGTTGTACTAAACAGATTTCTATTGTGCAAGAACTTTCAAACAACTCCCTCATGGTTCAGTGTGGCTATATCTTTGTTCAAACTTCCAAAACTGTCCCTTCACCCAACAAAAACATGGCACACCCTGTTCCTCAGAGCTTGTTCTTCAAGGATTAGATTTTCCTATGCATTAAGACAACTCAATAGAACAACTTTCTTTTCCACAAGACAATCACACTTTGAGGCCACTGCAGCGTGTCTGCTTCTCATTGAGCTGTCACTCACATTCTCCCAGCATCAGCTTCTGCATCCTTGATAGCCTCTGACAGCTATGAGTCAATGTACCACTTAGACCCCCAAATCTGATTTTGATTTCCACCTACTTTGATCAACTTTTCAGAAAGTTCAGCAGATTTTTTCTATAACCTTTATATTCAAGTCTAAACTCCAGACACTTTGGTAGATAGGAAGACTTTTAGGTGACCTTATTTTGTCTATGCTGACCATCTGTCATTTATTCAACAAATCTCTTGTGAGCTTGGCTCTGTGCCCATCACTGTGCTGGGTCAAGGGCATTTTATGATGAACGAAGAAGCACCATCCGCCCTCATGACCTCATGAACCAGCAGAGGGGAGATGTTAAGCAAATAAACCCACAGATGAAAATAGATAAACAAATTGTGATATGTACTATGAAGAAAACAAAATTAGGTGTTACAAAAAAGAATAAATGAGGAGATCTCAATTGAGGATGCAGGTGGGGTATTACAATATATTTCTCTGAGCAGAAGATACATGAGTTGAGCCCTGAGGGTAAGTAGTAGCTAGACAGAAAAATGGAAAAGGCAGGATGGGTGGAAGCATTGCCTGGGGCTCTGAGGAAGGAAAGAACTTGGCCTACTTAAGGCACTTAAAGTTAGCCAATGTGGCTAGATAGAGTACCGGTAGCCTCTGATGGACACAGAATATTGCCTCAGCATAGCTGCTCTGAGAGAGGAAGGGCCTAACACCATTCAGCTATGATCACTGGGAGACACCGAGGTACAATGTGAACTAAGTCAGAACCCAAGGTTCTGTAAAAAATCTCTTAGGACTGGGGCTAAGGTTAAACGGAATGAAGTAGGTAGAGTATGAGTTCAGGGTCTTTTGAATAGGAAGCACTCAATACATGGTGGCATCAGCACTGTCTGAGGGATGTTAAGTGCCTTCTATTTCTAGGGTCACAGAGAAATGGAGCATGTAGGACCAGCAGATGGCATAATGGAGTTTACAGATTCCCACATGCTGACCATGGTTTGAATCCTGGACCCAGAGGCTTCAAAATCATGCCAGTGTGTGTGCATGTGTGCCCCAAATCTCGAGAGGATAATGGAGGAGAAGGGATTGTGGCATGACAATCCCCTGTGGGGAGTGATTTCTCACTTTTTGTCTCTGTCTCTGCAGCAAGCACATGTACCCTATAGCAAAAAAACTCTTTAAATAAGAGAGAGAAAGAAAGGAGAAAGGAAGAAAGAAGAAAGAATAAGAAAGAAAAAAGAAAAATAAGAAAGAAGGGAGAGAGAAAAGAAAGAAAGAAAAACATAAGAAGAAAAGAAATGGATCATAGGCTGGCATCATAGCTTTGTGGTTAAAGGACTCGGATCCCACATGACCAACTGTGGTTCAAATCCTGGCCTTGTGGCTTGAAAAAACATACCAAGTACATCTGCATGTTAGACCAAACCCCAGACAGGATGGATAAATAAAGGAGAATGGATTGCTGCATGATCACATCCCATGGGGGTGCTTTATCTCCTTCTCTCTCCTTCGCAGAGGGTATATATGCCCTTTGGCAATTAAAAAAGGAAGAAGAAATGAACAATGTTTTAAAAGATCTCTTCCAATAGAATCTCGGTTGAGAGAGGTTCACAAATGTAGGAAGAAGTTGGACTCTGTAAACTCCAGTATCTCTTGCGAATGAAGCTGGTACATGCTTTAGCCTCTCAGACCCAGGCCATAGTCTCTCTGAGTCAGGCACACCAACCACAGATGTCTGGCTGACTTGGTAGAGGGTGGTCGAGCCTTGACTTGATCCTGGCATGTATTTAATAACTTGGCATTAGAGAAAGTACCCTGTTGATCACTCAAACCACACTGGGGGCCTTGGTCTCTGGGGTCCACAAAAGCATCCTTAATTTAAAAACAAGTAACATGAACTTGACTTTTCCCAATGCGCCCTGACTAAGTCCTTTAATCTTCATCATTGGACTGTCTTCAAATTCTTGAGCTATTTGAAGTCTTAACCCCAAACAGGCAGATACAGGCTGAGAACTACTACAGAATTGGATGGGCTCAGGTTTGAACCCCCTGTGAGACCTTGGGAAGGTTCTCTCTCATCTTGCTTCAGCGTCTTATAAATGGGAATCACAATAATATCAGTTGTGTTTCTTTGAGGAGTACATGAGACATGAAACATAGACTGCTTAGGCTAGGGTACCATTCACAGTGCCTTTCCAATATAGACTAGTTGTTATCAACATTAAATTATTATTTTAAATTATTATTATGTGCAACAGAGTGAATGCCTAATAAGAACAGAGAAATGAAGAGCAAAGTAGGGATTGAGGCCAGACACCCAGCTTGTCATAGGTCTCCGAAGGTCTGAACAGCAAAGACAGAAAGCAAAGCAGAAAGACTACCTGAGTCTCAGGTTGGCTCTGCTTGAAGAAACAGCAAGGCACAGGTTTCTTGACAGTGACTGAGAAATTCTACCTTTCACAGCTTTGGGGAGCTAAAACCCTACCCCATCCTCCTCTTGGTTTCTGGCATCACTCTTCAGGGCTTCTGGGCAAACACTCTGGAAGCCTAGTTTCCTGTGCAAGCCAACTGCATGGCAATAACGCTTTTGTTCATTTGCAGTTTTCCCTCTCTCCACGTCTTTAGTCCTCTGCAAACAAGAAATACTTTACAGACTCAAGCTGGAGATTTCAGCTAAGCATAAGGAAGAACTTTCAGGCTGCTCAACAAGTAAAAGGCCAAGGAAAGTAGTATGTTTCCATAGGATTAATAATGTTGGCTAGGATTTAGGTACTAGACTTTGTTCAAAGTACTTTATATATGAATTGGCTAATTTAGCTGATTTAATGCAGCCCAGGTAATAGGTGTCCTATCATTAGCTCTGATTTTATAGAGGAATCAAGGCTTGAAGACACTTATCCTAGGTCCCTCATGTGGATCATGAAAAGCAGGCCTGCTTGACTCCAAACTAACTCATGTCCTTAACTGGCAAGCCAGAGAAACAATTCACTATGAGGTGGGGGGTTGGGGGGGAACCCAGAGCATGGGCTTTTTTTTTTTAAATTTCAATTTATTTATTTGCATTCATTCACTGTACATCATTACAGCATACAAAATGAGATTTTCCATCCAGAGTACACTGTATATTGTCTCAATCAAACACATCAACAAACATGTTATTGTCAGCAAATAATTCTTCATTTCTTGTTTTCTGTATGTTTTGCTTTTTTCCCCCCATCCTTGATTCCCTATCTCTTACCCTCTGCCATTTCCCACTCTCCTCCCACACTGTCTCTGGTATCTATGTTTGCTTTCTATACTGTTTTCCCCCCACATTTTATTAAATTACTAAAGACCTTAATTAATCTAAATATTTTCATAGCAAACATAGGTGATATACACATTTTCATGAACACAAGTTTAACTTTACGCATCCTATAAAGTAGCACCTAGCTGGGGCTATATATCTTACTGCAGTCATTGAATAGATATTTTTTTTTGTAACTTAATTTACATTCTTTCCCTTCAATTTACATTCCTTCCTCCCATCCAGAATATACTGCATAGTGACTTAGTCATGCATATTATAAAAATTTTCCATTTCTAGTTCCTAGAATTATTTTTACCCCTCTTTCTGACCCTCTGTCCTTTCCCACCCTATCTCTGGTGTCTACAATTGTCTTCCATTCCTTTCCCACCCACATTGTATTGATCACACAATTTCTTACATAA
>NW_006159927.1:597586-597803 GCF_000334495.1 Tupaia belangeri chinensis | reverse complement strand
TACCAATTATCTGGATGTTTGGATGTTTGATGGTATCTAGTACTTCTCGTATATTATTCTCAAATATTTGGGCCATTTTCTCAGTCTTCGTGGTGGATTTTTCTAGGCCAGCCATTTTCTCTTCTACATCTGAGATTCTATTTTCTGAATGATCTAGTCTGCTTTTAATACTTTCAAGGGAGATTTTGACTTCCTGTATTATAGACTTCATCTCTAA
>NW_006159927.1:534273-597570 GCF_000334495.1 Tupaia belangeri chinensis | reverse complement strand
CAGTTCCGTTTGAGTCTTTTGTAAAGTGTGTAATTCCTCTTTTAGATCTTGCAAGAATTTCCTCATCTACTGGAACTCATCAACTTCTTTCTCCTTTTTCTGTAGCAGTTCATTATCTCTCTTCTCTTCCATCTCTGTTAGCTTCGACACTATGAATGCTCTAAATTCCTTATCAGACATTTCCATGATTTTCACCAAACTGCTTGTGGATGAAGAAGAGTTACTCTTTTCCCTTGGAGGAGAGGTATTTTCTTGTTTTCCCATATTTCTTGTGATCCAGCAGTGATTTCTTGTCATCTGATGGTTGGTGTTTTTCTTTCAAATTCTTGAAGTTCAGTCTAGTTCGCAGGAGCCATGTGGAATCTTCTTCTGAAGGCCTGGCCTCTCCTGCTGCTAGCTTGTTTGCTGGAGGCTGAATTATCAGTAGAAAAATCTTCATTTCTCATGTGCCCTTAAATACCTAGTTTGCAGGAGCCATCCAGAGCATGGGCTTTAAAGATGGTGTGGGACTGAATTCTAATCCTGCCTCCTCCACACTATACATACCTCATTAAATCTCTTGAGACAAATTACTCACTTATCTAAGCTTAAATCCACATCTGCATCTTTTTTTTTTCTTTTGTAGAGAGGTTTTTTGCTATAGGGCACATGTGCACACTGGAGAGACACAGAGAAACAGAGAGACAGAAAGTGAGAAATCACCCCCCAGAGAGTATGGCCATGCTGCAATCCCTTCTCTGTTCTCCTCTCAGGATTTTGGGCACACACGTACATGCACCAGGCATGAGTTTGAAGCTGCCGGGTCTGGGACTTGAACCACAGTCAACTACATGGGAATCCAGTGATGCAATACATCTGCATTTTGAGAAATAGTAATAACAACTACCTTATGCTATTTAACCTAGTATATGACACACAGTAGGTACTCATATCTCTGCCTATTAACAGTGAAGACATGTCAACAGCATTATGTCTCCAACCAAGACATGGCCACAGGTGGCTATACAAAAGTGATGTCCTGGGCCAACTCATTAGCTACCCATGACATTTTTTTACTTTTTTTGGTTATTCAGCTCAGACCTAGGTTGAAAAGACAACCATGGTTTTTGTTTCCGTTTGTTGAAATGCACTTACTTTGCCCATATCCAACTCCCTCCATGTGGACCAAGAGTCTTCAGACAACTGAATGAAGCAGAAAGGATTCACCCAAGAGCTCACAGTCAGCATCTCAGAGTAAGTAGCTGGACCTTCAGACAAGGCACATGACCCTCTCCTTCCTTTCTCTCTTCAGCAGGCAATTGAACAAATCAGTAACTGAAAGAGGATCAGTCCTGGGTCAGGCAACACCAAAGCCTGAGCAAATCCCTTGGATGATACAAATTGTGTGGTGCTTCTGTGCTGGCTCAAGCTGTGTGAGCTTTTTGTTCCAGGTTTCACAGCATTTGTCAGTGGAGGTTGGCTCTGTCTCTTTAAGCTTAATTTACAGATATCATTAGCTTAACTACTAAAGATTCTTCCAGAACTTCAGAATGGTGAACTCCTGATACTCAAGGACATAGGAGAAGCCTCTCCCTATGTAAAGAAAGATGGGAAATTAGCTTCTTAGGATGGTTCACATCCAACAGTGTAAGAGGCAGAAGGGAACAGCAATAATAACCACTCAGAATTCTCTCAGATTTGAGGGAGAGAGAATGCCTCTGCTGAGCCATTTTTTTCAAACAGCTTTGTTGAGGTTAATTTACATACAAAGAACTTCATATATTTATGTGTACAATTTGATGAGTTTGAGCACACATGAACACGTGGGATGCCATCACCACAATCAAGATTATAGGTGTATCCAGAAATTCCAAAGGTTTCCTTGTTTCCCTCTGCTTTGTTTTCTGTTATTATTTCTTATGGTAAGAACACTTAATGTAAGATCTACCCTCTTAACAAATTTTGAAGTGCACAATGCAATATTGTTAACTCCAGTTACTGTGTTGTACAGTGGATCTCTAGAGCTAATTCATCTAGCATAAATGAACCATTATACCCATTGAACGACTTCCCATCTCTCCCACCTCCTAATCCCTGGCAACCACGATTGTATTCTCTGCGTCTGTGAGTCTGACTATTACAGATGCCTCACAGAAGTGGTATTGTACAGTATTTGTTCTTCTATGACGGGCTTACTTCATCATCACTTTTGAAAGTTCCAGTGAGATACCTGCAGCTATACTAGTACAATCATTTAATACCCAAATTTAGGTTTTTTTTTTTTTCAAGTCTTCTACAGAAGAATATTGAGTTAACTTTTTCAAAGTTCTTTCAGGACTGTGGAAGCTCTTACTGACTCCTCTACCCCCATCCCAGGCAAACATCTTCCTTGGTGTTTCCATGGTCCTTCTGTCCTGCAATTATGACATTTCTTGTATTACATATTAACTGTTCCCATATGTCCCCTTCTCTCCACTAGAGCAGAGTTGAGAGCAGAGGCTATGTGAAAACAGTGCCAAGACAGTGCCAGATTCATGGTAGATGCCCACTAAATGTTTCTGGGATATAAACCACAGCTACCATTTAGATATCACATTCATGCACTTTATGTCAATCACACAAGAGAACTGTGGTTGGTATTACTGTTATTCCAGTTCATGAAACACGCACACACAGGAAGAAAGAGAGAGAAAGAGAGAGACTATTGGAGGGACATAGAACTGAAATGTGAGGCTGGGACTAGAATGCAAGTGTGTCTAAAGTCAAGCTGGGTGTTTCTTTGAGAATGCTTATCTGCTTCTCACAGTGGTAACAGTGGAAGTCAACTGTCATCAGTATCCCCATTCAGGTGAGAAAAGAGATTCCCAGAGAGATGGAAACTATATAACTAATAAGAATCATGTAAGGAAATAACACTCAAAGATGATAACTCCTCATGTCTAGAAGCCCTGGGACTCCACAGACCTCCCATTTGTTTCAGAACCTTCCTTCCGAATGCTGTTCCCTCTAACTGGCCCTTGCCCACTAGCATATGTGCACATACACTACACCTGGCCCCCTACTGCATCCTGATGGTCTTCAAGAGTTACCTTAAATGGGTAACCAGCAGGTGGTGTGGTGGTTAAGGCACTGACTCCAACATGGCTGATTGTTGTCTGAGTTCCAGAGCTAGTGGCTTGAAAATCACACCGGGCACATGTGCATGTATGTCTAAAATCCCAGGAAGTGAAAGGACGTGGTGTGGTTGTCTCCACTGGGTGTGTGTGTTGGGGGGGGCATTTCTCATTTTCCCACTCTCTGTCTCTCTCTAGTGAGTGAGAATTAAACATGTTGATTATAGTTAACATACAACATGTTGTTGTATGTTGTATGATCTCACTTACAATGTGAAATATGAGAAGTCTAAAAGTCAAACTCACAGAAGCAGAGACTAGAATGATGATGCCCAAAGGCTGGGTAGGAGAGAGTGAGATAGGGAAAGGAGAGCTATTAGTAAAGAACACAAAGTTCCAATCAGGAGAAATAAGTTTTAGTGATTTATTGTACAACATGGTGACTATAGTTAACAATAATTCATTGTATATTTCAAAATTGTTCAAAGAGTCCATTTTAAATGTTCTTATCACACACACACAAGTTAAGTGTGTAAGGTGATAGCTACATTAATTAGCTTGATATAATCAGTCTATAGTGTACACAAGACTGGCCCCATTGCTCAGCAGTTATAGGAGCCAGATCCCACATGGCTGACCCTGGTGTGAATCCCAAGCCCAGCAGCTTGAAAAATATAACAGGAGCACGTGCATGTGGCCCAAAATCCTAACAAGATAGATAAATGGAGGGGAAAAAGATTGCAGCATGACCACACCCCATTCTAGAGTGTTCTTTCTCTCTTTCACACACACACACACACACACACACACATGTCCTCTGGCAATAAAAAATGAAAGAACAAAAAATATAATGTGTACATATATCAAAACATCCCAACGTACTACACAAATACATATAATTTTTATTTGTCAATTAAAGTCAAATAAAAAGACAAAGAAAGCTCTGCTTCAGACACTAACACAGCTGTTGGTGAAACAAAGCCGCACTTCTGTTCTGTGACTGCTCGTTGTGTGCATAGCTCATTCTTTCAGGAACTCCAAAGAGAAGAATGACCTGTGGGAAAAGGCACCTCCAGATCTCTGTCACTATCTAAATATCACCATGACGGTAAAGAGAACCTGGTTCAATGGGGGAAAGGGCTGAGAAGACAGCTTCAAAGGAGACTTGAGAATGCATGCATAGGCTCACATTCTTTCGTGGTGTGGTTGCTGTTGTAATAAAATTTTCAAATGCTAATTTGATGTAAGTTTTGCTGGCACATGTAGTAAAAATAGGCTTGTCCAGCTCATAGCTACCGACCAATTAATCCAGACAGACAGAAGGTTGAGTATTTAAGAGCACCCACGTAAAGGGGACTTGTCAGACCCCATGAAAGCAACACCACAGCAACCAGACAAGCTGTGGCATCCTCCTCCCTCGTCCTGAAAGCCCAGCACAGCTGACAGAGCTGCAATTAGCAGCCCATGGCCTTTGTAAAGCTCTGTAGCTCTGAACTAGGATGAGAAGGTGGTTTTGGGGAGAAAGGAAAGGCTCCCTGGCAGTGATGAATGAGTGATGGGAATCATCGTATGACCCTGAAAGCTTGGCAGAGAGACACTGTACCGGGTACAAACTGCCTTCCTGAGATTGCTGGCCTCGGGGGGGTTTCAGACCCCTTTCAAGTGTCCCAGCCTCTCCTATCCATTTCTGGAGGAACAGGCAGACAGAATCCTGGAACGCCAGGGTTTGAGAAATGACCTTTCCACTTGTATCTTCATGCTGGGGCTTACGTATCAAAGCATCACAGACTGGGTGGTCAAAACAACAAGAATGTACTCTCTTGCAGTCCTGGAGACTGAAAGTACAAAATCAAAGGCCATTTCCTTCTGAGGCTTTGAAGGAGGATCTAGTCTGGGTTGCTCTTATTGGCTTGTAGGTGGTTCCTTCTCCCCAGGGCACTTTCTTGATGCATGTCTGTCTCCCCTTTTCATAAGGACACAGTTGTATCATGGCACACTGATGACCTAATTGTAACTTGATTACCTCTGAAAGACCCTTTTTCCCTATAAGGTCACATTCTGAGATGTGGGGCAGAAGGACTTCAACTATTATATGGGGCAGGGGGAGACACAATTCAACCCATAACATCATTCATCGAATTTTACATCAAGGCCAGGAAAGGAACACAAATGAGTGACCTCCGAGTGGGTGGGAACTGTGGTTCAACAATGTGCGCCCCATCTGAGGAGGACACTCTTAGGTCCAGCCAAATGTAACTGTGGGACACCTTCTTCTCACCCCTCCAGCCCCTTGTTACCCTCTCCTCTATGTTCTGGGCCCAGAAGACTATTTATTTATTTATTTATTTATTTATTTATTTAATTTTTTAGGTTTTTGCCATAGGGTGTGTGTGTTCACCAGAGAGAAACAGAGAGATGGTGATAAAGAAAGTGAGAAATCATCCCCCTGGGGGGTGGGGGGGGGCTTGCTGCAATTCCCTCTCCTCCAGTCTCTTCCTGGGGTTTTAGGCACTCATGTACATCCACCCAGCATAAATTTTAAGCTGCTAGGTCAGAGACTCAAACTATGGTGGCCAGTACCTTCACCACTATGTTACCTGCTGGTCCCAACCATTTCTTAAGTTTGTTTCTTTATGCTTCCATGAACAAGAGATAAGGAGACAGAGACATCACCTCCACAGGATCTTGGGGCTGCAATCTACTCCCAGCTTCAACCAGTCTTGGGTTATTGGGTCGTCCAGCATTTTCAAGGAGCTCTCTAGACATGAACCCAGAACCTTCCCATGTGGGTCAGCTTCACACAGAATGAAGTTTTACTACTGCACCAACTTCCAATTCCCATCCAGGAGGACATTTTTCTGGACTGTTTCTAAGGGTACTTTTTCCCTCTGGTTTTTAATGCTTCGGCCTGTGCTGTATACTTTAAATTTAAGTTAAAATTACTCAAAATTAAATAAAATTTAAATCTTAGATCCTCAGCCACACTAACCATATTTCAAATACCCAATGATTCATCACAGACTTTGGTGGAGGGTGATCTATTTTTCTCTGTTACAGGTTTTCTATAGGAACTCTGGTGGGAAGAGGATGGCAGGCAGGCTCTGCTGTCTTTTGATCCAGTGCTAAGACATATTCAGGCCTGTAGTGGGACTGGAAGAGCCTGAGATGAGCAAGACCTTGTTCTCAAGGAGCTTCCCAGCCAGTAAAATTTAGGGGTCCAGAGAAGGTTGGGATCTGAGTTGAAGCTAAAAAGACCTGAGGTTGCCTTTTATAGCACAGAAGCTGGAATCTTTGCTCTTCTCCACTCTACTTGGACTCCTTCTCTCCCTTCCTTTCTCTGCTTATGCAGAGTTTGGCCATCCTTCAGGAACAGCTCTGGAGCTACCTCCTCCACGAAGCCTTCTTTGATGGCTCCAGCTTGTGGAGTTCTGGACCTATAACCTTAGATCAGACTTTCATTTTGTCTTGGAAAAACTATGCGCCCCTCCCCAAAGTAACACAGTTTGCCCATGGTTATCTAACAAGTCTCTTGTCAGACAAGAACTAAAGTCCAAACCAACAAACTCCAGGATTCTACCTGGTGTGATACACTGGAATGCATGTAGGGTGCCCTCCATGATCCTATCTTTGGGAAAAACACATATACCCATCTACCATCACCTGTCTTAGCTGCTAAGAATTGCAAATGGTAAAAGCCCACCACTGTATCCCTTCCTGTTAATTGTCCCTCAGCTGCAAGAAACCATTTCCTCATGACTATGTTCTTTCCCATAGCCAATGACTGGCCAGTGCAGGAATACAAAAGCCATCTCATTGTCTCTAATTGGGATAAATCGCAAAGGCCACCTCAGCTCCAGTAAGATCAGTTTTACTCTGTCTACTGCTGCCTTCCTCATCTCCTTATATAGGTGTGTCTCTCAAGAGCATGCCCAGCCAAATTTCCACACCACCAAATTTCCACTTCCCATGACAGAGTCTGTTTTCAGAACACAATTATTAGTGCAACTATTTTAAATGTATGACAATATGGACAATACTTCCTGAGCCGCACTATTTTTATTGTAATTCCTGATTTACATATAACTATTGTTCATCTTTGCGAGGTACAGTATGTTTTTTGAAAGCATGTGTACAGTGTGTAATAATAAAATCAAGGCTATAAACATATTCATCATCTTCAACATTTAATATTACATTATGTTGTACACATTTGATATTCATTCTACTAGGTTTTTACTTTTTTTTCTTTTTTGGGGGGGAAGTATATATTGACTGTCAACAATAGTTTTTACTCTGCCATGGTACATTATTCCATAACCTATTCCATTAGTTTACGTGCATTCTTGTGTCTGTTAATTAATTTCTTCTGAACCCCCTCACATACCCTCCTACTACTTGATAAAAGACTAACATTTGTTGAGTGCACACTATTTTCTAGAACCTGTGTTTATCCCTCATATCAACCTAAGAGAGAGATGTTATGATATGCTTGTTTTATAGATGAGAAATTAAAGCACAAAGAGGTGGAATGTCTTTTTATTTCCACAGTTCATAAGTAAATGGTGGTTAAGAGTCTGACTCAGGACTTCCTGGATTCAGCGCCAACCCCACAACCATCCAAGGTCATTCAGTAACTGTTTCATGTGCATGCTGGCTTTCCTAGTTGGTTGTGAGCTCTTGGAAGACACAAATCAGGCTTGTGTCACCAAGTAGCCAGCAAGTGTTCAATAAATGCTGCTTAACCAATTGGCTAGTTGTTGCTTTGAAAAGGGCTTTCTAAACATGCCAAACTCAGGCCAGTAACATAACTTGCAGGACCAGTCCTCAGGGACTGTGCAATCCTGGCTGAGGAGTCCCTTTCCTACACCTGGCTTGCTGCTATTTACCTGCAGACATTTAAAGGTCAGGGTAGTAATGTAATGTTCAGCCATGAACTTATCACTTCTGCCAGGATCACAGGTATTAAAGAGGCAGCCCTGTGTGTGTGTGTGTGTGTGTGTGTGTGTGTGTGTGTGTGGTGTTTGGAGGGGCGGGGGTGGGAGTCAGCTCCAGGTGAGGTAGCTACTGTCACACAGAGTTTACTCCACAGTGTCTGTTCTCTCAGCAGGTATAACAGGATTGAACTTGATTTGGAGATCTCCTACCAACACCTCTGCAGGAACACCAAAGCCCAGGTCTACTCTGTCATCAGGTCTCTGAACTGTAGCCCTCAGCTGTATCTGAGCCATCCTATCCAACAGTAAATTTTGATCTTGCCTCTCTCCACTTACTAATTATTTCAGGCAAATCTTAACTCTGTAACTAGGCCACAGCTTACTCTAGGATGTGAGAAAGACCTCAACATCTACTATCAAATGCCCAGTCTCTAGCACAGTGCTGGACACTCAATGAACAACGAATGACTAAAGAAGGCATATGATTCCTACATCTTCAGGGAAGCTCACAAGACACAATCTTGTCTGTGGCTGTCCTACCTCTGGGCGACAGCACGAGGTAGGGAGGGGAAACCAGGAAAAATGCTGCTCTCTAGGAACATCTTCTGTTAGTGATGCATTTTTAATCAATTTTTAAAATTTGCCAGAAGGTACATGCACTTGCTAGAGAGAGACAGAAAGAGGAAAAATTAGAAAGCATTTCCCATGGGGAATGGTCATACTGGAATCCTTTCTCCATTTCTCCTCCTTTCAGAATTTTGAGCACGCATGCACATGCGCCCAGTGTGTTTTCAAGCTACTGGGTCTGGGACCTGAATCACCCAGTTAGCCATGTGGGATCTAGCTGCCTTAACCACCAGACTATGGGCTGGTCCATAGTTTTAGTCATTTTTAAGGCACTGGGTTGATATGATTTATGTTAAAACTATGATGAAAAGGCATTAGAAAGGAGCTGGACAGTAGCTCAGCACTAATGCATTGCTATAAGAGGCCAACACACATGAGAAGGTTCTGAGTTTGCATCTGAAGACCTCTCTGAGCATGATTGACACAAACAAGCCCATGATCTGTAACTGGTTGGGGTTGGGAGTAGATTGTGGTATGAAGACCATATTAGGAATGCCTATTTCTCTGTTGGCCATCCCCCTTGGGGGTGACTTCTCACTTTCTGTCTCTTTGTCTCTCTCTGTCTTTCTGGCGAGTGCACGTGCCCTCTGGCAAAAACCTCTTCAAAAAAAAAAACACAACGGTCAATCTGGTCCATCATACATGTTACATTTCTGCCTAATTTTCTTCCAAGGTTTTCACATGACAGCACAAGGGTCTGAACTCCTCCCTCTGGCTTAGAAAGGTTGGTATCCCTAGCCATTCTTCCCTCCTCTGTCCCTCACTGACTGCCCTTCAGTCTCAAATCTTCACTTACCTCTGAGTATTGACATATGTATACACCCACGTGCATGTATATACTCCATCCTAGTCAGAGTTTACAAAAGTTCCATATCGCCAAAAAGTTCCTTCATACTCATAGCAATCAGCACCTCAGTACATAGCTATCCTGTATCCAAATGCACTTAATAACAGATACATGAAACAAAACTGACAAAAATGACAGGAGAAAAAGACAAATCCAAAATTATGTTGGAAATTTTATCACTTCTTTCTCAGTAATTCATAGAATAAGTAGAAACAAAATCTGTTAAGATCCAAAACACTTGAAAAACACTCTCAACAAACTTGACTGGCAGACATTTATAGAACACTACAACCCATATCAGAAAAATACATTGCTATATTCTTTTAAACATTTTCCAAGACAGACTAACTTCTGGGTCATTAAAAAAATTAAAAAGCTCAGAAAATGTAAATGGATTGAAATTACACAGTGTCCTCTGACCATATGAAATTAAACTTAAAACGTATTAAAAATAAATATTTGGAAAATGTCCAAATATCTAGAAAGTAAACAATGTATTTCTAAAAGACTTATGAGTCAAATTTAAAAATATATTTGAACTAAATTATAATGAAACGCCACATAAAAAAATTTGTGTGATGAAGCTAAAGTAGGGCTTAGAAGGAAATGCAAACCTTTAAATGTCTATTTTAGAAAAGAATAAAGATTTAGAATCAATGAAACCAAAAGCCAGTCATTTGAATAGATAAATAAAATCAATAAATCTCTGGCTCAGTCACTGTGGGACAGGCAGTAGGGGTAGGCAGTAGGGGTACTGTTGCACAACACAGGAGATCATATTGTAAGGCTCCAGGTTTGCATCTAGAGTCTACTTGAACCACCAGACATTCCTACAGGCAAACCTGTGATCCTGGCCAGCTCCAGGGCTGGGAACTCAACTGAAGCATGAAGATCCTACTGAGGGTCCCTCTCTCTCTCATTCTCCTGCTCTCTTTCTCTCTCTCATAGTAAAATAAATAAAATAGACTTTAAAATAATAATAATGATCAAAAGAAATCTCTAGTCAGACTGATAGGGAGGAAGAATGATGAGAGAACATGACAGAAGAGACACTACTATACATGTTACAAAAATTAAAGGGAAAATAAGAAAATGTTTTGGGGCCAGCCCCACAGTGCGGTAATAAGCAGTATACGGAGGGAGCTGGAGCCCACATGACCAATCAAGTTCAAAACCCCAGCCCTAGTGGCTTAAGAAACATGCCAAGCACATGTGTGAACATACCCAGGATCCTGACAAGAAGGAGGAAGGGAGGAAAGGAGATTGGGACATGACCAGGCCCCACTGAGAGACATTTTCTCTCTCTTTCTCTTTCTCTCTCTTCCTCTCTCTCTCTCTCTCTCTCTCTCTCTCTCCTCTCTCTGGCACATGCATACAACCTCTGGCATTAAAAACAAGGAAGAATATTATGAGCAACTTTATGCTAATAAATTTAAAAGCATAGATGAAGTGAGCAAATTCTTTGAAAAAGAAAGTTTATCAAAATTCACAGAAAAATAAATAGAAAATATGCATAATTATACCTACTTTTTCCTTTTTTCTTTTTTATTATTGTTTTTTAAATTTTTTATATACATTCAATCATATTATTTAGCTTACACAGTGAACATTTCAACATGTGAACATTTCTCCCAAGTCCAGTTGATCAAAATATCTTCCACCAATAACCCCACACCTCCCCATCCCGTCAATGCTGTCTCTGTATCCCTCCTCCAAATGTTCTTCCTTAGGTCCCGCTTCTCCACACATAATCAAGTTGTTAAAACTTTCCCAGAAAGAAGATTCCAAATCCATATAGTTTTTCTGATGAATTTTATCAAACTTTTTTTTTTTTTGAGAGGTTTTTGCGATAGGGCGCGTGCGCTCGCCAGACAGACAGAGAGAGACATAGAGACAGAAAGCGAGAAATCCCCCCCCCCCAGGGGGGATGGCCACACCGCAATCCCTTCTCCTCCCTTCTCCTCTCGGGATCTTGGGCACACATGCACACGTGCCCGGCATGATTTTAAGCCTCCGAGTCCGGGACTCAAACTGCGGTCAACTACGTGGGAGTCCAGTGACATAGCCGTTATGCTAACAGTTGGTTCCATGAATTGTATCAAACTTGTAAGGAAAATTATGCCTGGCCTACATAATCTCCCTCAGAAAATATAAGAGGAGCTACTATTACCTCCCAACTCAACTTGACAAAGACAATTAAAATGCAGACCAATATTCCTCATAAACACATAAAGACATTTAAAAGGATGGTATAATACTATACTTATTTATATAAAATGTCATTTAGGTTTCAGAAGAGTTTACAATTATGAGTTCATTTCATATGGATTTGTGTGTACATTCACACATGCATGCATACATGTGTAGATACTCATGTTTGTATGTACGTGTATATGTACGTGTGTGTGTGTGTGTGTGTGTGTGTGTAGATAAAGTAAGAAACCTTTTCATGTGGATCAACCTTACAGAGCATCACATTTTACTGCTGGGCTGGATATTTATTTTTAACAAGTGTCCCATGTGATCCTGATGCATGTAAGAGTTCAGGGTCAGGAATCTTTTGTTCTCCATCTCCTATTTATCTCATTAGTGAGGGATTTCTACTCTAGGGTTATGGGTTAGACTGAAACAGGACCTCTGTCACGGGACAGATGAGATTGACTGAAGTTTATTCATCATGCAGACTCACCTTTGCGCTGGAGAAGAGGATACCACAAGCCAGGGCCACAGAGGGACTGTCCCCAGGAAATGAATGAACAGCAGGGTCTGTGAGAGGCAGGCTTTGTAGTGTAAGATCCAGAGGGTGAACCAGGATGCCTCTGGATTCCAGTAGGAGGATGCGATTGGCTTGTTTGAATTCCACGGACTGGCAGGGCAAGGAAGCCCTCTACACATAAATAAGCAGATACTGTCCCGAGGCCCTTGATAAGGAGGATTGTCGAGCCAGGGGACCTCCTCCACAGAAATAGATTTAGGAGAGGAACTTACAGTTCAGCCATTAGAGGCCCTCCCAATTTTATCAGAGCAGCACTAATATTGACTCTTGGTTTAGTTTATACACCATACCCTTTGTCACCTTCTCCAACAAGCCCGGCCTCCTTCGAGCTGCCTAGATATATCTGCCTGCCTCAAAGTGAGCATACAGCAGTGGCAGATGTGGATGAGAACTAAACTCAGGACCACAAGCACTAAAGGGGAAAAGTATAATGCACATGAATCACCTTAAACTATTAGCACACAGAGAAAGTAGGTGAAGGAGTCCCCATTTCCAGGAACTTCTGTCCCTCTGGAAAACCTAAAGGTGACCCTGAGTGTGAGCCCATCTGGCACACTCTACGCTGTCCCTAGCCAAATACATTGACTTCACTTGGGGGGGGGGGAATGCTATCTTTAGTTGTCTTTTTCATATTTGTGATGCTTTAAATAAAATCTCTTGGCATAAAGAATGTTCATTCGTTTATTTGACAAATTTTTATTAACGCGCAACTATATGCTGGGCTCTGGACTGGGGTTTGGGGACATCCAGGATGAATAAGAAAGGTAGACTCATATAGTGGCATGATACATAGTAAATTTTTAAAACTGAAGCAGTTCTGTACATACCTCTATAAAAAAATCTCCAGGGTATATTGCTAATTTTAGAAAAAGTAACAAACACAATAGTGTGGACCATATTGTACCATGTGTATTATTGAAATAGAGAAGGGAGGGAGGAAGATAAGACACTGAAGGAGCACAGAAAGAGAGAAACAAATGACTCATTTTTGCATCAACTCTCTCCAAGGACACAAAGAGGTTGTAATAATGGTTGCCTCTGGGTGGGGGATGGGGGGATGAGGAGAATGAGGGGCTCCAGATGGAGAGATCATCATACACTCTTTTATACTGATCTAATTTTTTAAAACCATGATTATGTGTTACCTACCTCTTTCTACAAAAAAAAATTAATAATAAAGAGAGAAATATGAGAAAACTCAAAACTCAAAAGCAGACGGATAGTACTGTGTTAGTACTAATTTGTAAACAATGTACTAAATGACAAAATGTTCATGTGGCTCTCTGGGTTCTTGAGAAAGGGACCTAACTGGAATGGATGAAACAGGACAAACTCATTGGAAAGAATGATATTGTTTTTTTAAAAAATTGGAGACCACCAGATGGTATAATGATTATGTCATTGGACTCCCATGTTGTCGACCATGGTCCAAGTCCCTGACCTGGTGGCTTGAAACTCACACTGGGCATGTGTGCATGCATGCTAAGATCCCAAGAGAAATGGAGAAAGGATTGTGACATGGCCATTGCCTCTGGGGCTGATTTCTTGCTTTCTGTCTCTCTGTCTCTTTCTGTCTCTATTATGAGCACATGTGCCCTATAGAAAAATCTCTCTCTAAAAAAAAAAAAGAATTATTTTTAATGAATCAAATCCCTTCATTTTGTTAAGAATTATTTATTTAGTTGTATATATTATTATTATTTGTTTTTAATTTGACTAGCGAGAGAGAGAGGGAAAGTGAGAAAGCAAGTCTCAAGATCCAGCTGCGGTTGGCTATGTGAGAGTCTAACGCCTTAACCACCATACCACCTGCCAGCGCTGGAAGGAATGATATTCTGGTAATATGTGATATTCTGGTAACTCTTTAAAATGAGTAGAACTTAAGCTTCTGTCTTTCACATCATTTAGCTGTTGGAAAAAAAAAATCCAGAAGCTCTCCAGAGAGATTTCATAGGTCTACTAAGGCCTCGGAAGAAAGTCAAAGGCAGATACGCATAGCAGAAATGGTACATATACCATATTCCCCAAGGACGCTTAGTTCTCAGGGGGAAATAGCAGGCCAGAGTTAGTAAGCGAGCCCAAGCTACGCACAGGTAAAATGAGCATTTGCAGAAATCATTTCTTAATTAGCATGTCAGCTTTCCTACTCATTCCAGATCTCCAGCAATGCACAAAGCTGGTTAAGCCCTCCCTGGCTTTGATTTCTCAGGGTTGTCTTTTAAGCGCTTTATTTCTAAATTGCAACTTCATAGAGGACCAGCCCATTCGCTCCCCACCCCCATTCTTGAGCAACCTCTCAGAATGAGTGTTCTTTAAAAAGAGACAAGGTCCTCGCTGACATCTTTCTTTAGAGAGCTCCATCAAAATCCTGCACTTGCCCAGTGTCCTTTCCTTGGCCACTGGTAACCAAGGAAACGAGATACTATGGTAACAAAGGGAGGAGAGGAAGGAAGGCATCTCGGAGCCCTTCCTTGCATTCTTTCTCCTCTCTGCTGGAATCAAGGCAGCTACAGAGTAGAGAAAACATCTGTTGGGTGGGGTCTCTGCTTTCAGTTCCCAGGGAGAGAGGATAAGAGCACTCAATTCGATGGCTTCATGGCTGACACTAAGAGCTGCCCTTCCACCCCTTGAACACTGGTGTCTCAGGGCCCATAGGACTATGCCCTTTCCCAGGCACAAGGGCCCACCCCACTTATATTCTAGTGTCCAAGATACCCAGATGTAAATGTTTATGCATAAATGTTTATTCAAATGAGTGAACAAGATCCAGATTGGGATGATGTATATGCAAAGCCCTAAACATAACTGAAATGATAATGAATGACAAAATCACCAAGTGTTTGCACAGTTTCTAGCAAGGCTGAATTTATCTGTTGGTTTTGTCATGCCTTTCTGCCTCCACGTTGAGCTCTCTCTCTGCTTCTCCAATACCCTCCTTCTGTATTTTTCCTTTTTACCCACTTCTCCCTCTGAGCCTTGCCTTCCTGCTTCTCTTGCTCTCTCACTCTTCCTTCTTTACTCCTCCTGACCTGCAGATCATCCATCACCCTCAGGATGGAGTGGCTTAAAGAAGATTCTCTAATTTTTTTGGTGCCAGGGCTCAGGCCCCACCAAGGCCAAATGGAATGCCACTTAGAACAGAACATTATTATTCACTTCCTGTGACCTTACTGTGGATGGGTGTGGTGCTGAATGAGGAGGACCCGGGGGCCCGTCAAAAGAGGCTCCTGCCTGAAGGAGGTCAGAATATTACAAATTGGAGTAAGTGTGATGGCATCCTTAATAATCCAAGGACTGTGCTGTGTGTGAGGGGAAGAGCTACATGTTTGTCTCCAATCCTGTATCGGTTGAATCTTTTACATCCTTGAGAATTCTCAGTAGAGTTTTACAACCTCTTGTCTGCCTCAACAGGAGACACCTGTTCTAATTTTGGGGCACGGACTCCCTTCCCTGGCACTGTGGTCTGTTTTGATCACACACCTTTATCAGTCAAAATATTTTGATCATGGACTTTTTTTCAATATAAGCTTATGCATGTATGTATAAACCACATATACTATGATACTATTACTTTGTACATAATGAAATATACACAGAAATAGTATCCTGTTAAAATATCTTCTTGTGTGGGACCAGCGGTTAGCGTAATGGCTATGTCGCTGGACTCCCACGCAGTCGACTGCGGTTTGCGTCCCCGGACCGGGTGGCTTAAAACTCACGCCGGGCACATGTGTGTGCGTGCCCAAGATCCCAGAGGAGAATGGAGGAGAAGGGATTGTGCCGTGGCCATCCCCCTGGGGGATTATTTCTCGCTTTCTGTCTCTCTGTCTCTCTCTGTCTGTCTGGCAAGCACACGCGCCCTATAGCAAAAGTCTGTCCAAAATATATACATATATTATATATATATGTGTGTGTAGATAAATATATCTTCTTGTGTAATCCTAATAGTCCATAATCCTGGGCTCACTTGTGCACCTCCATTAGTCTCCTCAGTCCCTGTAAGTGACCAAGTATCGTCCTTTGTTCCTCATGGGTTAAGGTTTCCTGAGAACTCAGGGAAAATTGGCAGAAGGACCCGAGTATGACAGGAGCTATTTTGTCAGGAGTGTATTCATTTCTTACTGCAGTAAAGAACCACAGACTGAGTGGCTTAAGTAGCAGAAATGCACTATCTCACCATTCTAGAGGCTGGATGTCCAGGGTATCAGCAGAGTTGGTTGTTTCTGAGACTGTGAGGGCAAACCTGGGACATGCCTCTCCCTTGGTCTCTGGTGCCTTACTAGCGATTGGCATTTCCTGGCTTATAGATCTTAGAGATGCATCACCCCATCTCTGTTTTCACCCTAACATAATGTTCTCCCTATATGCATGTCTGCTCTATTGTCAAACTTCCCCCTTCATATTAGGACACAGGCATATTAGGGCTCATTCTAATCATTTCTTCTTAACTTGATCAATTTAACTTGATCATCCTATTTCTAAAGATCACATTCCCAGGTACTGGAGGTTAGGACTTCAACCCTTTTCGAAAGACACAATTCAGCTCCTAGCAGTGGCTGCTAGAGAACTTATTAGCAAGCAGAGATGTCCAATTGAGTGTGAGTGTGAGGCTTCTTCAGGGAAGGCAACGAAGGGCAGTCCAGAGAAGCAGGAAAGAGTTCCTTTGCCAGAGTTGCCCGTTATTAGCAAATGGGAAAGCCCTTTTCTGAGGATGGAGACCACTAGACCATCGGTCTACTCCCAGGTATGGGACTCTGATAAGCTTCTGGAAAAGTCTCCATTCACTAAAGCAGTTCCACGTTGTCTTTTACTCTGAGGTTTCCCAAACACATTTTAGCCATTATTTCTAAGAAAAACTGCTGCTCCAAAAAACCACAAAATGTCTGCATTTGACACAGCGACACAGCCAGACTGCTCTTGGAAGAACAAGGACATGCCCTCCCAACCCCTGATTGTAAGAAAGCCACATCATGGTGTTTGTTTCCTAAACAAGAAGTGAGCGTTTGTCACTTGTACTATTTAATTATGACCCAAGAGATTTGCTAACATTGCACATTCTGTCTGCAGTGCCCATTTAACTCTGATATTAAAGAGACATGATCGCCATATAGTTACTAAGTAGCAAGTGTTAAACCTCAATAAATAAGATTTTTAATAATAAGGTTCTCAAATGCATAGATCACGTCTCCCCGTTCATTCTCTAAGAAAAACATTTTAATTATCTATTGACATGTATTGCACATGGAACAACTGCCTTTTAAAAGATAAATGGGTTTATAGGCGAGTCGGGTTAATTAAAAGCCAGTGGAGTATTACAAGTATATTTACTGGGGAATATTCACTGTAGGAGAGGAACGTTCTTACACAGTTGTCAGAATTCTGTAAATGTATTGTTTAATAACCACTTGGCACTTAATTATAGTGAGATGGTGAGAGCTTAAATCTAAACTAAACACTCATTCTAGTTATCACTTCTAAATGGCTTCTTCTCAATGACAGAGATTTTCCAAGTCACCAACGCCTGACGTAATGATGTGCACAATTGCTGACCAAAAGTTCCCAAGACCATGCACCTGATCTTAGCAAGCACCTATTCTGAATCTGAATATTAGGAAGAGAAGTTCAGGTTCACCTCTATAGGTGAAGCCAATTCGGAAGAAAATCTGTCTACAAGATGAAGTCAACTCCTGACAGGAACTCCTTATAGCATTCAAGGACCGTGCTATCAAGCCCCTACCTACTTTTCCAGATTTATCTCTCCCTAGCCCACTCACTTCTAACTCCAAAAATTTGTTTTACCAGCTCTCTCTCTTCTTGCCACAAGAAGTGTCATCTTCTGGAGATCAACTGCTCTATGAGCTTGATCCCATGGAAAAGATAAAAAACAAGTCTCCAGCCAATCTACAATATTCGTACAACATGAACAAGAAGTAAATCCCTATTGTTTGAAGTCACAGAGATTGGGGTTGTTTGTTAGGCCAGCATAGTGTGTCCCACCCTGGCTCATGCATGTTCCACAGCCAATCCCCGAGCCTGGCATGGAGAATGGTATTGTGAATGTTGGACTGTGAAAGAATACGTAAGTCAGGTGACACATCTTCCTTTTCTTCCCCTCTGGAACTTTATCTGTTTCTGGGGAATCACACTCCAGCTGTCTCTATGACTCTCTTCCTGGGTAGAGTGAGGAAAATCCACCATTGAGCTGAGGAGCTTGAGTCTTGGTTCTATTCAGACTCACTATAATGCACTGGACCACTATAATGCACTGAACTATGAACTTGGTTTTTATGAATAGTTTGAATAAAACACAGGAAGTAATGAACCACTGAACAAACATTCTTGTGTGTATGTGCATATCTTCCAGCACAATGACAATAACCTCTATCTTATAAAGTAATCCCAAGGTTTTAATTAGATGATCCATCACCCTTTCCATCCCTACTTCTCTGATCTCTGACAATACCCAAATCATTCTACTCCCTCTAGTAATGGCACCCATTTCCTTTGTGGGACCTGCCTCCATTCTCACTCTCAGGTACTCCAATTTTAGTAGTGGGTGTAAATCATTGAGGTTACAAAGCAAGGCAATGATAGAACCAAAATTAGAACTCAAATCTCCCAACCTTAGATCTAATTTATTTGTTTTACAGCTATTCAATGAGCTCTGCTTTGAGCCAATGCTAGGTTCTGAGAGTACAGTGAGAAACAAGATGGAGACTCTAACCTCACAGTGTTCAGAGTTCAATCTGATGATTGTTGCACTGTAGCACCTGACCCATCCTCTCCATTCAGAACCTCCCCACCTCCCATACCCCCCTCCAGACACATCATCTTCCTAAAAACATCCCATGAATGTCTCAAACCTTGCTGCCATCTTTTATCTGGATTTCTTTTGCCACTGTCCCCAGCAATGTAAACAGACAGAGGTCAGACAAGTCACTCAAAGGACTGGTCAGCCCGGGTGGAGGACTCCATAGCCTCAAAGGGGAGGGACCTGAGAATGCCTTGGGGCAATGCTCCTTCACAGTGCCCCAAAATCCCACCAAAGCTGGAGCTGTTTGTCTCCTAGAGAGCCCAGGACACTTGACAGACTGTCTTCTCACCCAGGCTGAGAGTTCCTGGCTGGTCTCACCAGTCATGCTGCCTCTGACCAGATCCTGACATCTAGCTTCCCACCTCTAGGAAGAGAAAACAGAAAGTGCTAGAAGTGACAGGACAGAGTCATTGGGAGCCACAGGAGAAGGACTGGGCCAGGCGCTGATTGCATTGCCCCTGGCAACCACACGTCCCAGCAGGTCAGTCAATACTGCAGCACTCGCTGGGATGTGGCTTCCTGACGCTGGCAAAAGAAATCTATATTGTTCTCAGGAGCAATCAGCCTTACTCAAGGCAGCACGTGTCCCCTCCTGTCTGTGGCAGTTTAAGGAACACAGAAACCAAGCCCAGAAGGTGGCTAAGGCTCAGTCCTCAGACTGACAGCCTAACAAGAAATTCGACATTTTACCTCAACACTGAACTTCCTCACCCCAGGGCTAACACCTCTCAGCCCCATGATAGGAAAGGGCTCCAAATTGAGATATGATGTGATTTTTTTTTCAGTCACTCTCCTTTCCCTTCCAGTCCAATAATAGTAGCTAACATTTATTGGCCCCTTACTATGTATTAGACTGTCTAGAAAATATTTGACATATATTCATTCATTTCATCCTCAGGTATTCCAACTACCTGGGCTAAATACTATTAGCATCTTCAGTTTTTGGCTGAGGAATCTGAAGCACAGAGCAGTTAAGTAACTTGCCCAGCATTGCACAGTTTGTCAGCCATGGAAGCAGACAGTCTAGATATTGCTCTTTATCACTATCTTATCCCACCCTTCCAAGGCATGGAGTTTGAAATCTGGTTTAGTTCATTCCATTGCTTCAACAGAAAGTAACTGAGTCTGGATAATTTAAGAGATTAGAGATTTATTCTACTCATGATTTAGAAGTCTAAGGCCCAGGGCCCTATTCATTAGTGTTTTCTTGTTAGTGGGGTCCCAAGGCCATGAAGGACCTCCCATCATGAAAGAACGGGGGCACATGTTTCTGTGCATACACCAGTCTCTGACTGTCCTATTCCTTCTCCTTATAAACCCACCAGGAGTCTATCCCGGGGGCCTTACCCAAATCACCTAATAACTCCCAAAGGCCTTACCTTTCAGCACCATAGTCTGATTACATTTTCACCCTCTTAATCCAGTACAACTGTAAACACATGAATTTTGAGGGACATACAAACCATAACAAAACCAGACCAGTCGAGATCAATATATCAGTTCTAGCCTTTTCTGACCATGATTTGGGCAAAGGTAATCAACTTTCTCTGATCCTCATTTCCTCATCTGTAATGTGGACGTAGATGACAACATATCTCTATCTTATAAAGTAATTCCAAGGTTTTAATAAGATGATCCATCATCCTTTCCATTTTCACTGTCCATCCTACTCAGGGCTCTAGCAATTGCAAATTGTTTTCACTGCTCACACATGCCTTTGTATATATATCTCTGCTTCCTTGGACTGGAGTGGTCTCTGCCTCCCCCTCCTGTCTAGCCAGCTCCTCTCACCCATCAGAACTCAAACAGTTGCTGCTTCCTCTGAGAAGCCATCCTGTCTCCCCAATTCTGCACTCTCTTTCAGTGTTCCTCTATAGCCCTGCTCCTCCCTACAGTCATCACTGTGCTCAACTGTAATGGTCCATGGACATGCCCATCTCTTCCAGCAGACTGCAAGCTCTGCCAGGATAATGACAGTGAACTTGTCCCACTCTGAATCCATAGTGCTAGCAAGGTTCCTGGAATCAAAATCAGTAAGTATTTGTTTCACAAATAACTAAACAAAAAATGTTTTTCTTCATATTCTTGCTTAGTCCCTCTTCATAGACAACTAGTATCTTGAAGGAAACAGCCATGTCTTGCTTTGTCTCTGAATTCCCACCATGTCTGGCATGTAAAAGCATAACTGAAAATAGAGAGAGGTAGGTGAAGTACCTGGGGTGCAAAATATAAGGAGGCACTGACTCTCAGCTTATGCAAGTGCAGGCTGGGCACAGGAGGTCCTCCACTCATGATACCTAATTAAATTAATGGATGACCCAATAGTTGGGTTATAAATATCCATCTCTGCCCTCAGGGAGTTGTCAGGCTTATGGTGATTCATAGTCATCATCAAAGACAGGGAGAGCCACACCTACCACTGCCTTTGGGCTTGACTTGGAGGCCACCCCCACATCTTATGCAATGCTTGTATCCACAAACATAGTGGCTGTCACTGGGCATGACATTATATGACATTTAGGGTCATAGAAAGAAAAGATACTAGAGGCTGAACACCTAAGAAAGACCAAGGACCTGTAATGAACAATCAACAGGGTTAGATTGAAATCAGACGGGGAGGAAAACAAGAGCATTTCAGGCAGAGAACTAGATGAACAAAGTCAGCAAATGCCAAGTTTATCAGGGGCACCATGCAAATTCATTTGATTGAAACCCAGCTTATATGCCAATGAGCACAAAAAGGTAACAGCCGTCTCTCATCTTTGCATAAAGTCTGGCAAATATCATCCTATCTATTGTTTTATTTGATCACTACAGCAAAGAACTTATGATTAGTCCCATTTCATTGATGAGACTCTTGGGATTTAAAAGTCAAGTGGCTTGCCCAAAGAACTCAACTCATAAGGTTGGGTTTGAAGCCTTGCTTGGCTATTTCAGCAGCTTCACCCCCACAGTCTGATGATGGCATCCATTTGCCCATGTCACCTAAACCTAGTGTCACAGTACACTTCCTATGGAGAGTCTGGGGGTTCAGAGTTTCTTGTAACCTGGATTTCAAGCGTTTTTGAGTGTATCATTAGGGTTCCAAACCTCTCATACAACTGGACAGAAGTCTGAGGGGACCAGGGAAAGAATGGCTTGTCCTGTTACTCTGGCTTCTTGCCCAGCCCAGCAAAACGGAAATGGAATAACTACAACCTCAAAGGCAGTGCTTTGACTTAAGTGAAAACAGCAATTCAAAGACTCTCAGGCAAACAATGCGGACAGCATGTCACCGCTCTCTGATGTGTCATCCAGACCAATCGCCATTCAGTGAGGGAGGACTGTGCCAGCTGCCTTTGTCGGTGTGGATGGGAAGAACAAAACAAAATGGATTAGCTAATCCCCTGCTGGCAGTGAGATGGGAGCCTGAAATTCAGCTCCGTGGACTCCTTGGCTTCAGAGGTCAAGAAGTTAGCAGTGTCCAGAGCCAGCCGTGTATGGCTCTCACTGCCGTCAGCTAGCTGAATGACCCAAGTGGGCTGGTGGGAGGTCACAGCAGGGGCGTTTCCATTTTAACCCCATTGTTTAGCCAAATGAAGCTAAGATGTTCCTGCTCCCCATTGGAGAAGTCTGCCCGACTTCAATAATTTCTGAGTGCTGACAGATAATTCAGAGATATTGGATATTTCACCACCTGGGGACTGCCCTTCGCTACCATGGCAATCAGTTACTGCCCGCCAACCAGGGGCCATGCAGAGGCCCCGGGCCCCCTCACGCCTTTACGATCGAGCTCCAGTGTCTTGGAAAATATTGCTTGAATTTATTTATATAATCACGTTAGGAAGGCGGTGAGTTATTGTGAAGTCAGCATTCTTCCATCTTCCTTTCCACTAATCCTTTGTTTGAGATTCTGCTCGAAGGACTCGATTACTAATGCAATTACACGCTACCTGGTAAAGGGTAATCCAAAAAAAATTAAACCACTTCATATATTGTATTTTTCACTCAGAGCCACCCTTCTCCTAAAACTGAGGGCTGACATAAATCAATTAGCTACTGATTTTATGACTACCTGAATTTAAGAACACATAGACTTTTGACATCATCCTCCCAAGTATCTAAGTCATCTTAAAGGTAAATGCTACTTCTCATTTGGAGCACCAACCCTTCAGAAATCTCTAAGACAAAGCCAATGTTGTAAATGGTGTTGGTTCTAATGACTACAGAACATAAGACTGCCACCGAGCTGGACAATGTAAGAGTGTTTTATCCTGGTATCTCTAAAACTCAAATACTTCAGGCTGCTTCATTGATATTCATGGATCTCTATTTTATCTACCATAGAGTAAATGTGAAAATAAGTAAGTTGGTGCTACAAACACTAAGAATTTTTTTTTTTTTTTGGATGGGGCATAGTAAACAAGGACTGTCTTTCTAGGATTCTGCTTCATTTTGCAATGAACATTATAAACAACACCTAAACATGTTTTTGGGGGGTTTCAAATTTTAAACCAATCTATAGATGAGCCATACAGTCTTAACCATGGTTACAGAACAAAATAGAAATGTTTCCCAATTTAACAAAGGAAAAGTCAAGATATGGAACATCTGCAGGAATAAAGAAGAAAAGGAGGGAATGGCAGGCAAATACCATCTTCTATGATATAAAGAAGGAAAGGAAGTTTTAGAATGTGTCTAAAGTCACATAGATGACCATTGAGTGGAGGAACCGAAAATGGTGATGTAATTAACGTTTGGAGAAGAAGGAATGGAAAGAGGCTGCAATAAGGAATAAGTCTTTTATCATGGGAAGAAGTCAAAAGAATCAATGCATTGAAAAACACTTGTATAATTCTATTATTTAAACATATGGAAGTAACTTCCAAAGAAATCAAAGATAGAAACCCTTAAAGAGATTGCTTCTATTTACTCTAGGGTGTTAGAGGTCAAAGTAGCTGCCAATCTTGTGGGAGTGTGAGGGGCTTCTGAGGTGCTCGTAGTGCTCCATTTCTTGATCTGGGTGCAAGAGAGTTCACTTTATAAAAATAATTAGGCACATGCTTATATGTGTATTTTTCTATTTGTAGGTTGTATTTCAATAAAAACATTTCCTTAAATAAAAATGGCTACCTCTGGGGAGCAGGAGTAGGGGAAATGCATGGAGAAATAGGGTGTTACTGTTTTCCAAGATCAGCCTAGCTGATGGCCCAATTATTTTTAGCCACATGCATGTATTACTTGGATGAAAATTAATTATTTTCATGCTGTTTCATACCAGACCTTCAGGTGACTTCTCATGTATAAAAAGTTCCAAGGTTCCTAAGGGGGAAATGCTGAGTGATATATCCAAGGAAATGGATAACAACTGATTTGGGGAAGTTGATATTTAAAAATATATATATCAGAGCTTCCAATCACTTGGACAGTAAGTTCCCTATCAAAATGCTCCAATCAAGAGATCAGGAAGGAGCCTTGGCCACATGACCAGAGAGGTAATTTGATCAGTACTGATCGGCAACACATTCTGGGTGCTCCCCATACTTTGGTTTCTTTAACCTCTGTGAAAAAAGACTCAAAACATCAAGAATTCTAATAAAAACATATTCCTTAGAGTCTGTGACAAGATTAGAACCGGAAAGAGGAGGATCCAAGGGAGACCTGTCTCTGCATTGAAATTGAAGGTGAGTAGCCATGGTGACCCTGGGGAAAAGAATAGACCAACTGGACCATATCAAATATGGGTGTTCTACCACCTGGGGGGCTGTCCTTCACTACCACAGCAGATAGTTCCTGCCCGCTAATCGGGGGCCAATGCAGATGGCAATGGCCAAAGCTTGGCATTTAGAATATTTTCATGCTGTTTCATAGTGCACCTTCAGATAATTTCTCATATATCAAAAGCCCTCTAACTGAGGCCTCTACACCAGGGGTCAGCAAGCTGTGGCCCACTGCCTACTTTCTTCGGCCTGTAAATGAAGAATAGTTTTGATATTTTTAAATGAATGGCAAACATCAAAAGAAACACACATGAAAATTATATAAAATGTAATATTTTAGGGTTTATAAATAAAGCTTTATTGGAGTGAAGTAATGCTCCAGGCCACCAGTCCTGACCACAGTCGAGTTACATGGTTGGGACAAAAACCAAATGGCCCATGGAGCCAAAATATTTACTATCTGGCCCTTTATAGAAAAAGTAGTAAAATCCTGCTCTACCCCATGACTAATGTAAAAAGCTTGGGTTTAAGCAGCATGTTTTGCTCCAAAAGTATTTGTCTCATTTTGGTTTTTGTTTCGTGTTTATTTTACTGCCGAAAGAATTTAGAAGCATAGGACAGGAATCAAGAGCCGGAAGTTGGTATAGTGGTTAAGATGCTGGACTCCCACATAGCAGATCATGGTTCATGTCCCAGACTTGGTGGTTTGATAATCATGCTAGGCACATGTGCATGCATGCCCAAAATCACAGGAAGAGAATGAAGGAGAAGAAACTGCAGCATGGACATACCCCTTGGAGGGTGACTTCTCGTTTTCCCTCTCTGTCTCTCTCCATGTCTTTCCTCTCTGGTAAGCACCCTATGGGAAAAAACTAAAAAGCAACACAACAAAACAAACACACACACAAACTGGAATCAAAGCATTTACTGGAATCACAGGGCCCTGCGAAGGCCCCAGACTCTCAGTTGGAGCTGTTCAGGATACCCATGAGCTGAGCTGGTGACTTTGTGTTGCAGCCCAGGCTCTTCTGTCTCAGTCTGGTGATTGTCTCGGAGACTGAGAGCTCCAGAGAGAACAGAGGCTTCCAGACTCCCCAGGCTTCTCCAGGGACAAAGAAAAATTTTCTCAGCTGACAGATTTTTTTTTTATCCAAAAGACAGTTTTCTTCACTGCACAAAGAACAGCATTCACCAGGTAAATTCTTAAGGAAGGTATTTCAGGACAACTGGATCCCTAGCCAACACCCCTATGAGCCTCACCTCCCCTCATCCCAGGATTAGCAAGCGGTAAGTTGAGAAGTCCTCCACTTTCATCAGTCAATAGTGTAGCATTTTATTTGTTTGTTTTAGTTTTTTATAGGGCATGTGCACTCAGATGAGACATGCTGTGGGGGAGTGAAGAGAAATCCCCCTGTGGAGGAGGATTAATATGTTATAACCCCTTCCCCTCCATTCTGCTCTCAGAATTTTGGGCATACATACACATGGACCTGGCATGATTTTCAATAAATCAGATCCAGAACTCGAACTGTGTAGTTGACCATGTGGGATCCAGCTGCCTTAACCTCCACACCAACTTCTGGCCTTTCTTTTTTTTTTTTTAAGTTTATTTATTTTTTTTAAGTTTATTTTATTTTATTTTTTTCCAAGAGAGACAGAGAAAGAAAGAAGGAGACAGGGAGGAAGACAGACAGTCCCCCATTGGGGTCATCAAACCTCAACCCACCCCCATCCTCAGTCATCCCACATTGTAGGCATGTTCACATGAGCCTGGCGTGCAGTGAGGCCTTCAGAGACAAAATCAGCACCTTTCTACACGGTTCCAGCAGCACAGAGCATTTTGTTATTGCTGTGCTACTGCTGCTGGCCCTAATGGCACAGTTCTAAAGTCAACACACCTGGATTCTAATCCTGACTCAAGAGCTCAGTGTGGCACCTGCTCAGTGATTTCCCTCTTCTAAGCCTTAGTTGCCTTATCTGTGAAATAAGGACTTAAAAAATTACAGTACCTAATTCAGAGACTGTGAAGATTCATTGACATGACATATGTAAAGCATGTGGACTAGTACATGGCCCTGAGAAATTGTAAACACTATGCTGCAAATATTTGCTTTAGGAAGAAAAAAAAAGAAAAGAAAAGAAGAAAGAAATACTACTCAGTGTGAATGGGAGCTGCTGGCTAGAGGAAGAGGTGGAATCCTCTGGCCTGCCTTTGCTGCCACCCTTGGGGTGGTGATAATAAGCCGGAGGACCCAGAGGCTGGTCATCTGCTTGGCTAGTCCGAATAACTTATTATACCAGCCTCTGGCAAGGGAGTAGAAAGAAAAAAGATAAAAGATTATAGCATCGATTTTTCCAGCACGTGAAACCAGCAATGTTATTTCCAGATCCATCCTTTTTGAAATTAAATTAAATAAAGTTTAGCTCAGTTTGTCAATTTGCTGAAAACCTTTTCCACCCTACTTCCTCATTGGCAGTGACGGGATTCATGGAGGATGTTTCTTTCTGGGGAAGCATTATTGCATTAGGAGACATGGGGGGTTATGATGATGTTCCAGAATTTTAAGAGCTTTTCAACCCAACAAGGTGTCAATTTCCAAGTACATTTCCCATAACCATTAGGTAGGCATTTTTTTAACAAATGAGGCTATGGTGAGAGAGTCCTCCAGGATGAGTTATAGCTGCAGCACTGCACCCTTGTCAGAAATACAGTCTCTCTAAGGTGGGGGAATTGTCTTCCTGCCTCACAGACACTTTTGAAAAACTAGAAGCATATTCCTCTTTTACTTCAATTATGAAATATTTTTCTTTCTTTCAAAAACAATAAATGCACCAGTTATTTCAGGTGAAAAAAAGATAATCTTAAGATTGCCTCAAGGAAAGGTGTTTTCCAAACCCATGCTCACCCAGGTAAGGGGCTCATAAAAGCCTCTAGAGGGGACAGGCAGGGGCAGACAGAGTAATAAATGGCCTGTCAGTCATCCTAACCAGCCAGAATCAATCGTTTGGACTTGAGGGAGATTACACACAGTTAACAGGCTAGGGATGGGGAAGGGTTAACAAAATCAGGTTTCATCCCCTGGTTCAGTGAGGAAGGTTTAGTAATTGCCTCCATCCTGCCCAGACGTCAATTTGCCTCTAAGAGTCCTGATCACTGAGAGGCCAGGACAGTGGTGTCTAAGAAGAGGTAGAAGACAGCCAAGGGTCTTGTCAGAAGGCCTGGTCCAAGACGTTGAGCCATCCCAGGTGATCTAAGTTGTTCAAGAACTTGGGATGTCTGTAGGCGGGATGTCTAGGATGGCTCCAACAGGGCTAACAGCTCGATAAGTCTTTCAAAACTGGCTTCCCCCTTATTCTCTGAAGTCTGAATGGAGTAGTCCTGCCTGGGCAAAGCCTTTCCAGTCTCTCTGAGGCAGAATTAGCCTGTGTTCCTTCCCTGTTCCCAGAACATTTTACAGATGCTCTAGTGCATACCCTCCAGCATCCAGCACTTACCTGATGCCTAGGAGAGGCATTCAGTAAATGTGGGCCAGTGGTATGGAGAAAGGGACCCCAGGAAATCCCTTCGAAGAGATCATGACAATAGTTGGCCAAAAATTCCAGCTTGAGTTTATTTAGAGTAATTTGTAATTGGGAAAATTTTGGAAAACAACTGAAGGACTAAGTAAATCATGGCATGACTGTCCAATAGGCTATTATGTAACAATTAACAGAGACAGAGTAAATGTATATTCATTGCTTTGAAAAGATGCCTGTGATGTGTGATTAAGTGGGGGAAAAGGCAGATTATAAGACAGTCTATATAATAAGCCCATTTATATCAGGGGATAACAGTTCATATCTCTGTGTCTCACTTCTCTCACTTTCTCTCTCTCTCTCTCACACACACACACACACACACACACACACACACACACACATACACACACTCATGATAGGGTTACATTCATCAAAGTAGAGAACTAGACCCTGAGAACTATAGCTGAAGTATCAGATTTCAGAAGAATATTAAAGAGATGATCTTCATCCTGAAGAGAGTAACTAAAATGGAAAAGAATCCCAAACCAGGTCATGTGGGTAAGGATGGAAAGAACTGAGAATTCTCCTAACAGGATGAAAGGATGTGAACCAGAGCTGACTGACAGAGAGTGAATGGTAACACTCTAAATTCCCTTAAGGTACAGGAAGAACCATGGCTAGTGCTGCAGGAAAATGGGTCAAGGAAGGCTGCACCAACAAAGTGCCATCTGAATCTGGCTCTAAACTTGAAGACTGAAGGCACGTTCCTAGATCTTCAGCTATTGGCCTTCCAACTCTATTCTTTTGGGATCTTCTTCTATTGCCCATGTGATTATTATTATTATTATTATTATTATTATTATTATTATTGTTAATTTTAGAAGTTTTTGCCTTAGGGCATGTCCATTCACTGGAGAGAGAGAGAGAGAGTGCGTGAGAGAAAGAGACAGTGAAAAGGAAGGTGGCAAATCACCCTCAAGAGGGATGGCCACACTGCAATTCCTTCTCTTCCATGCTCCACCTGGAATCTTGGGCACACATGCACACACTCCCAACATGAGTTTCAGGCCACTGGTTCCAGAACTCCAACGGCAGTTGACCATATTGGAGTCCAGGGACGTAACTGCTGCACCATCAGTTAGTCCTACCCATATGATTAGTTACTTCGTATGTTTCTTTTAATTATCTCATCTTTTAAAAATTGTGTTTCAGAGCTAGCAGGTGGCATAGTGGTTAAGGCACTGGATTTTCGCATGGCCAACTGCAGTTGGAGTGCCAGAGCCAGCAGCTTGAAACTCACATTGGAGCATGAGCATGTATGCCCAATAACAGAAGAGAATGAAGGAGAAGGGATCATGGTATGGCCATTCCCTCGGGGAGTGATTTCTCATTTTCTCTCTCTCTCTGTCTCTCTAGCTAGTGCATGTACTCTATAGCAAAAACTCTCTCTACAAAAAAAAAATGTTGTCTTTCAAAAGATAACTTGAATCCACAAATTGTATGAAAAAACCAGCATTATCTGCCATAAACAAAAGAAGGCAGTCATAAAATGCATTTTAAACATTCCAAAATTGTTCAATTCGAGTCATACACTGGTGGCAGGATGCTGTGCGTCTAAGGTCTAGCTGTTCTTTGACAAAAAGAAGAAATCAACAAATATAAGGGGACTTCAAAAAGTCTGTGGAAAAATAGAATTAAAGTACAAATTTACTTTAGTACAAAATTTTTGAAATCTACACTTTTTTTCATAATACACATGATCTGAACTTTTTGAAGATCCTTTTATACTATAAAGGTGTTAAAGACACACTGTGCTCCCCAAGGAACTCTGCTTTGGCTAGAGAAGCATACGAAGATATCAGCTTTCTTCCTACCTGGGACTCCAGTATGATGTGCAAATTAAGCAGGAATAGGCTTCCAGACCCAAGACAGATACAGTGCAGGCAGGAAGGCCATAGGTTCTCTGAGGCTGTAGGAAAGGATGGGCCAGGGCTTGAGAACCAGATAAGCAACATGGCCACGTATGTGTCCAGGAAGAGAGCACTCAACACATGTAGATAGGTAGGTGAGGGTGATTTTTGCTATAGCACATATGTGCTCACGAGAAAGAGAGAGAGGAGAGAGAGAGAGGTGAGAAATCACATGGCCATGCAGCAGTTTCTTCTCTTTCATTCTCCTCTCGAGATTTTGAGCACTCATGCACATGTACCCAGAGTGTTTGTCAGGCTGCCAGGTCTAGAATACAAACTGCAGAGATGGCCATGTGGGATCCAGGGCCTTGACCATCACACCTCCTACAGGCCCCTCATTATAATGTCATACGGTTGTAGTTTCTGCACTGTGTTGACATATTACCCATTTAAAATAAAAGATACATTATCATGCACACAAGTACACACACAATCCCTTGGGCAACAGTCGCCAAAACAGCCAAGTGGTCCAGTAGTGGTTCAGAGTCAAGGCCTTGGAGTGGGGCGACCTCCTGAGCCAGATCAGGGCAGATCACAACCCAGCTGCTAACTAACAGTGTGATCTGGCACTAGCTTCTTTAACTTCTCATACCTCCCTGTCCTAATCTGTGAAGAGGGGATAAGAATAGTGCCTGCCCTTGGATTATGGGACATATGAGTAAGATGATCATTTTATAGTCCTTTGTTCTTTACAGCATTCAGTGGGCCAATATGTCACTACCTCCATGCCTATCTCTGTAATTCTTTGCTTACCATAAGCCCATGTCTACGCAAGTCTTTTTATATCTGTATCTTTATTTCTCTTTCCTTTGCTCTAAAATAAAATTGAAGCATACATTGTGCCACTTATTATGTGTAGTTAATAGACTTTTCCTTTCCCCGCTCTTAATTTTAATAAGCTAACAAAGAGAACATTCTCATTTCTAGAAGCAAATAAGTATTTCATATTAAATTGCTTTTTATTTCTAGGGGCTTTCAATTGATTTCAGGAGTATGGTCTGGTGACTTTTGATGACAAAATTGTTTCACAGTCTTAGTTCAGACTGTAGACCTGCTTGACTGTGAGTACCCAAGACCATGTGCACCTACACACCATACACATACCACATATGATACACACATACTACATGCAAACATACAACCCACAAACATATACAACACACACACACACATATACACACACAAGTAGACTGGCAAGAACATGCCTCTCTCATCAAGCATTGTCTGAACAACAATGGCAGGTGAAGAGCCCCAGAGAGATTGAAGTGTTTCTGTTGAGTTTTGTGTCTTTGAATATTGCTGCTGCAACCCTTTATAGAAGTCAGTAAATCTCAGTTTAACTGCTATTGATTGGGGAGGGCACAAACAAAGGTGCAAATGAGTTTTGGCCTGCTCTTGAAGTGTCCATTACAGACAGCATTAAAGACATGATGTATTTGTTTTGCAGTTTGCAGCACGTGTGCAACTCCATCACCTTCCATCCCTCCATCATCCACTGCTGCTTTCTGAAGACAGAGAGAAGTATCCTGCAGGACACTGGTTCTTCACTCATTAGCAGTGATCAGTAAACCCTGTGGTGTTCATTAAAATGTTTCTCTGCTGCATGGCAACAGCATGTTTTTTCTTTGAAAGCAACTTTAGCTGTTGTGAGGTCAAAGGAATATATAACAATTATGAAGGAGGTAATCTCAACTGTACTTTTTTATTTTGAGTACATCCTGGGGGTGGGCAAGCAGTTGTGATTTATTTCCATTCATATGTACGAGCTTCATTTGAATATTTACTGGGGTTGTGCTCAGATCCACTGGGGCCCTGCAAATGTGAGGCGGGGTAAAAAGCCAAAAAGTGACAGCACTCCACACAGTGGAGCCAATGACTTCTGACCCTACCTGGGTTTGGTTTTATGACTTTCATATCCTTGAAGTTATTTAAAAGAAGATGAAATATGACAGGTGCTGGGGTTGGCAAAAGCAGTCAGTTGATTACATTCTGAGCTGCCAGTGGGAGCCCCCTCCCAGAACGTTGTCAGCACATTTGAAAGCATTTGGTTCATTGCTGTCCTCTGCATTTCGACCCTGACCTGCAGAGCAGAACTGGCATACAGACAGGTGGAAGTGGACCTTTGTTTTCTGCTGGTCAGCTTCCTTTTAGGTACATCTTCATCTCCTAATCTCAATCCATGAGGTTAGGATAAGGCTGATTCCTCCCACTCATCAGATCCAAAGGTATGCTTGTGATGGTCAAGTCTAACCAATCAGGGCACCACATTTTCTATCCCCAGTGATAGCTTCAGGGATAGGCACATGACTTTAACTGGACCAATGAGAGCCTTCCCTGGAGCTTCTGAACAAACGATGAGAGAGAGGTTCTTTTCTGCTGCTCTGTATAATCTAACATGCTATGAACCTGGAGCCACCTTCTGGGGAAGAGACTACATTGGGAGGAACTCAATGTAACAATAGCAGACAGAAGAGATGAAAACAGAACTCTGAGAATGTTGACATTGGATGCAGCCATACCTGAGGCTACTTTTAGGTTGTTTAGTTAAATGGAGGCAACACATTTCTTTGGATTACAACATATTGACTTGAGTCTCTGCTCATTTTCTCTCCTCTCTCTTTTCCTCAGCCAGTGCATGTTCTCCTATACAAAAAATCTCCCTACAAAAAAAAAAATGTTGTCTTTCAAAAGATAACTTGAATCCACTAATTGTATGGAAAAACCAGCATTATCTGCCATAAACAAAAGAAGGCAGTCATAAAATGCATTTTAAACATTCCAAAATTGTTCAATTCGAGTCATACACTGGTGGCAGGATGCTGTGCGTCTAAGGTCTAGCTGTTCTTTGACAAAAAGAAGAAATCAACAAATATAAGGGGACTTCAAAAAGTCTGTGGAAAAATAGAATTAAAGTACAAATTTACTTTAGTACAAAATTTTTGAAATCTACACTTTTTTTCATAATACACATGATCTGAACTTTTTGAAGATCCTTTTATACTATAAAGGTGTTAAAGACACACTGTGCTCCCCAAGGAACTCTGCTTTGGCTAGAGAAGCATACGAAGATATCAGCTTTCTTCCTACCTGGGACTCCAGTATGATGTGCAAATTAAGCAGGAATAGGCTTCCAGACCCAAGACAGATACAGTGCAGGCAGGAAGGCCATAGGTTCTCTGAGGCTGTAGGAAAGGATGGGCCAGGGCTTGAGAACCAGATAAGCAACATGGCCACGTATGTGTCCAGGAAGAGAGCACTCAACACATGTAGATAGGTAGGTGAGGGTGATTTTTGCTATAGCACATATGTGCTCACGAGAAAGAGAGAGAGGAGAGAGAGAGAGGTGAGAAATCACATGGCCATGCAGCAGTTTCTTCTCTTTCATTCTCCTCTCGAGATTTTGAGCACTCATGCACATGTACCCAGAGTGTTTGTCAGGCTGCCAGGTCTAGAATACAAACTGCAGAGATGGCCATGTGGGATCCAGGGCCTTGACCATCACACCTCCTACAGGCCCCTCATTATAATGTCATACGGTTGTAGTTTCTGCACTGTGTTGACATATTACCCATTTAAAATAAAAGATACATTATCATGCACACAAGTACACACACAATCCCTTGGGCAACAGTCGCCAAAACAGCCAAGTGGTCCAGTAGTGGTTCAGAGTCAAGGCCTTGGAGTGGGGCGACCTCCTGAGCCAGATCAGGGCAGATCACAACCCAGCTGCTAACTAACAGTGTGATCTGGCACTAGCTTCTTTAACTTCTCATACCTCCCTGTCCTAATCTGTGAAGAGGGGATAAGAATAGTGCCTGCCCTTGGATTATGGGACATATGAGTAAGATGATCATTTTATAGTCCTTTGTTCTTTACAGCATTCAGTGGGCCAATATGTCACTACCTCCATGCCTATCTCTGTAATTCTTTGCTTACCATAAGCCCATGTCTACGCAAGTCTTTTTATATCTGTATCTTTATTTCTCTTTCCTTTGCTCTAAAATAAAATTGAAGCATACATTGTGCCACTTATTATGTGTAGTTAATAGACTTTTCCTTTCCCCGCTCTTAATTTTAATAAGCTAACAAAGAGAACATTCTCATTTCTAGAAGCAAATAAGTATTTCATATTAAATTGCTTTTTATTTCTAGGGGCTTTCAATTGATTTCAGGAGTATGGTCTGGTGACTTTTGATGACAAAATTGTTTCACAGTCTTAGTTCAGACTGTAGACCTGCTTGACTGTGAGTACCCAAGACCATGTGCACCTACACACCATACACATACCACATATGATACACACATACTACATGCAAACATACAACCCACAAACATATACAACACACACACACACATATACACACACAAGTAGACTGGCAAGAACATGCCTCTCTCATCAAGCATTGTCTGAACAACAATGGCAGGTGAAGAGCCCCAGAGAGATTGAAGTGTTTCTGTTGAGTTTTGTGTCTTTGAATATTGCTGCTGCAACCCTTTATAGAAGTCAGTAAATCTCAGTTTAACTGCTATTGATTGGGGAGGGCACAAACAAAGGTGCAAATGAGTTTTGGCCTGCTCTTGAAGTGTCCATTACAGACAGCATTAAAGACATGATGTATTTGTTTTGCAGTTTGCAGCACGTGTGCAACTCCATCACCTTCCATCCCTCCATCATCCACTGCTGCTTTCTGAAGACAGAGAGAAGTATCCTGCAGGACACTGGTTCTTCACTCATTAGCAGTGATCAGTAAACCCTGTGGTGTTCATTAAAATGTTTCTCTGCTGCATGGCAACAGCATGTTTTTTCTTTGAAAGCAACTTTAGCTGTTGTGAGGTCAAAGGAATATATAACAATTATGAAGGAGGTAATCTCAACTGTACTTTTTTATTTTGAGTACATCCTGGGGGTGGGCAAGCAGTTGTGATTTATTTCCATTCATATGTACGAGCTTCATTTGAATATTTACTGGGGTTGTGCTCAGATCCACTGGGGCCCTGCAAATGTGAGGCGGGGTAAAAAGCCAAAAAGTGACAGCACTCCACACAGTGGAGCCAATGACTTCTGACCCTACCTGGGTTTGGTTTTATGACTTTCATATCCTTGAAGTTATTTAAAAGAAGATGAAATATGACAGGTGCTGGGGTTGGCAAAAGCAGTCAGTTGATTACATTCTGAGCTGCCAGTGGGAGCCCCCTCCCAGAACGTTGTCAGCACATTTGAAAGCATTTGGTTCATTGCTGTCCTCTGCATTTCGACCCTGACCTGCAGAGCAGAACTGGCATACAGACAGGTGGAAGTGGACCTTTGTTTTCTGCTGGTCAGCTTCCTTTTAGGTACATCTTCATCTCCTAATCTCAATCCATGAGGTTAGGATAAGGCTGATTCCTCCCACTCATCAGATCCAAAGGTATGCTTGTGATGGTCAAGTCTAACCAATCAGGGCACCACATTTTCTATCCCCAGTGATAGCTTCAGGGATAGGCACATGACTTTAACTGGACCAATGAGAGCCTTCCCTGGAGCTTCTGAACAAACGATGAGAGAGAGGTTCTTTTCTGCTGCTCTGTATAATCTAACATGCTATGAACCTGGAGCCACCTTCTGGGGAAGAGACTACATTGGGAGGAACTCAATGTAACAATAGCAGACAGAAGAGATGAAAACAGAACTCTGAGAATGTTGACATTGGATGCAGCCATACCTGAGGCTACTTTTAGGTTGTTTAGTTAAATGGAGGCAACACATTTCTTTGGATTACAACATATTGACTTGAGTCTCTGTCAGGATAAAAAGTTGCCTGATTAATTAACGGTTGCCTTTACTATAATTTATAGAGCATAGATAATATTCTCTGACCATAATATCTTTTCTATCAGTTCCCTAAAACCTAATCATACCCCAGAGTTTGCCGTTCATTGCTTCTCTTGAATGAATTTGCTTAAAATATCTTGCATATAAATCCTTATTTCAGTGTCTTCTTGGGACTCCAAACTAAGATGTGAGGGTTCAATGAAATGACCCATGGAAAGTATTTAACAAAAAGTTTAACTCATAGTATATGCTCAATAAATGCTAAGTGTTATTGTTAATATTGTTGTATTGGTAGAAGAGCTTAAAACAGAATATAATTTTCTTATATCAACTATGCCAGTATTTCCTAAGATGTTGAACATGCAAGAGAATTTCAAAAAGTTTATGGAAGATGGAATTAAAGTATGTTTATTTTGGTGCAAAAAAATTTTGAAATTCAAGCATAGTTTTTTCATAATACATATTTTCCATTAACTTTTAAAGATCTCTTATATGCTACAGTTGGCGTGCACTATATTAATCATTAGACATTTTTAATTTTCTTTTTAAATTTGTTTTATTTTTATTATTTTTCTAATTTTTAAAAAACATTTGATCACAGGACCAGCAGTTAGCATAATGGCTATGTCGTTGAACTCCCATGTAGTCTGGCACTCACCAGAAAGACAGAGAGAGACAGAGAGATAGAAAGCGAGAAGTCACCTCCCAGGAGGGTTGCTATGCTGCAATCCCTTATCCTCCATTCTCCTCTCAGGATCTTGGGCACACATACACATGCGCCCAGCGTGAGTTTAAGCCACTGAGTCCAGGACTCAAACCACCCTATAGCAAAAACCTCTCAAAAAAAAAAAAGTTTTTTGATTGCTGTACATCATTTGGCTTGTAAAGAGAATTAACCCAACATGATATATGTTTCAGACCAGTCCAGTTGAGAATACTGTACCTATTATCATCAATAGGTAACAAACCATTCTGAGTCCCACAAATGTCTTGCCTCTCTATTTTTTCTCCCTAATTTCCTTCCCTCTGTGACCTTCCTTCCACACTGTCTCCAGCATCCATAACTATTTTCATTGCTTTATTCCCTCTAATCTTTCAGTCTCTACCATAGAGTGTGGACAGTCAGGATATATGAAGTGGAGACATATAATATCTTTCTTTCATAGCCAGGCTTGCTTTACTCAACAATAAATCTTCCATAGTTGACCATTTTCTATTAAATGCCAGGGTCTTGTTGTTTCTTATGACTGAATAGCATTCCATAGAGTATATGTGCCACACTTTTTAAATCCATTAATTTATTAGTGGACATTTGGGTTGGTTCCCTGTCTTAGCAATGGTGAATAATGCCACAATAAACATTGATGTACAAGTGCTTTTTCAACTGAGCATTCTCCTGTCCTTTGGGTAAATACCCAGGAGTGGGATTGCTGGATCCTATGATAGTTTTATTTGTATGTCTGTGATGAACCTCCATATTGTCTTCCACAGTGGCTGGACCAATTAACATTCCCATCTACAGTGTAGGAGAGTTCCCCTTTCACCAGGACTCCATCAACACTTACCATTTTTTATACTTTTAATCTTTGCCATTCAGACAGGGATTAGGTATTATCTCATTTGGGTATTTGCTAAGGTTTTATTGCCATAGGACCTGTGTGTTTTCTCGAGAGAGACAGCGAAAGGAAAAGTGAAAATCACTACCCAGAGGGAATGACTACAATCCCTTCTCCTCCATTCTCCTCCTGAAATTTTGGGCACACATGCATATGTGCCTGGTGTGAGTTGCAAGCTACCAGGTCTAGGATTCAAATTGAGGTCTGCCACATGGGAGTCCAATGTCTTAACCACTATACCACCTGTTTGCTCCAATATTTTAATACGTTACATAATTATGGCAAGTAAATGGTTTTTTTTCTATTTATAGTAGTTTTCATAAAATTTCTTCTTAAAATAAACATATTTAGGTTCTAAATATGAGTTCTTTTCTTTAAAGAACTCTTTTTTTCTATCCCAAACTTTATGAAGATATGGCAAAAATTATTATGCTTATACACTAACAGAAAACTCTGAACCACTCCATGCCATCTACCAGCCCAAACTTCCCATGCAGGTGGCTTTACCTTCCCAGCTAAAGTTTTAGAAGACCCTGGTAGAATGAGTGGTGATCAGACATCCATTGTACTCACTGTTGTGCACTCTATGTACTGTCACCTGGGTCTGTAGTCACTGGAGAGAGATAGCAGGATGAGCAATGTGCTAGAAAGAAAAACATGGCATCTGCAGAAACTGGAAAGAAAGGTAATTTGGTTGCCTCAGTCTGAGATGAAGATGAATAAGAACAGAGCAAATGAGAAACTGCAGACTGCAAGGACCTTCCTAGTAGAATTGAAATGCTCCCATGCAAGGCTTCCCCAGAGAACATTATTCAATGAGACTGCTCTTCTCTCCCACCTTTCTCTAGTTCCTATTCCTGTAGCCAGTCCAGGTCCAGAGCCAGAGCCAGTCAAATTAAAGTTTTAATTTTCCTACCAACTAACTGGGTGACTGTAGGCCAGTCACACCACTTATCTGAGCCTCTGTTACCTTCTGCAACATCGAGGAGAGTGATTCCCATGCCATGGCAAGCTGGGCAGCAGTATAGATGGGGTCATTTGCAGAGCCCTGAGCACAGGTCATGACCTATGATGGGCTGTTCTAATCCATTCTGTGGCTAATAACAGAAATTGTCTGAGTCTGGGTAATTGATAAGAACAGAGGTTTATTTAGCTCAGGGTTGCAGGTCCAAAGTCAAGAGGCCACATTAGGCAAGGGTCTTCTTACTGATAGATAATGTGGCAGGGGGCTACACAGTTATCAGGTAAGAGCTCGAGCATAGCAGAGTGTCTCTGTCTGTCTCATTCTCTCTCCTGGGGCTACAAAGATTCAATCATGGGGGCCGCACTCTGTTGGCTGATCACCCATCAAAAGCTCCACCTTTAAACACTGTAATCAGATTAAATCCTCTCTTTTTTTGTTCCATAAGGCAATACATGTAATATATTTATTACCATGTACTCTTAGGTATTCCACCTTATTTTCAAATTATATTTTCTCAAATCTTAAACTCACAGGAATCTGAAATTTTCTGCTATTTATACATCAGCTGGAATAATTTTCTTTTCCAAGAGCTCTATAAAGAGTTATATGTTTGTATAACTTTTTAAGACTGCCTTAAAGAATGAGTAGATCATACAATATCAAAGTAAAATCAATCCACCCCTCGCCAGTCCTGTGGCCTAGTAGTTAAGGGAGAAGATCCGATATGCCTGACCATAGTTCAAATCTTGTCCCAGTGGCTTGAAAAAACACACTGCATGCATGCAAATTCATGCCCCAAACTCCTGGCAGGATGTAGAAATGGAGAAGGGATTGTTACATGACCATGCCCTATTGGGAGTACTTTCTTCTTCTCCCTCTCTCTGTTTCTCTGCCTCTCTCTGGCCAGTGCATGTACCATCTAGCCATTTAAAAAAAATGGGCAGGTAGTATAGTGGTTAAGGCATTGAACTCCCACATGACTGATTATGGTTTGAGTCCTGGACTCGGAAGTTTGAAACTCAAGCCAGGTGCATGTGCATGCATGCCCAAAGTCGTGAGAGGAAAATGGAAGAGAAGGAGTTGGCATGGCCATTCCCCCTGGGGAGTTATTTCTCTCTTTCTTTCTCTCTCTCTCTCTTTCTCTCTCTCTCTCTCTCATGAGCACACTCACCATATAGCAAAAAATAAATTAATTAATTAATTAAATAAAATAAACCTCTATAAAAAAGTCTTTCTTTTTTTCTTTTTTTTAGAGAGATTTTTTGCTAAAGGGCATGTGTGCTTGCCATAGAGACAAAGTGGGAAATCACCCCCCAGGAGGGATGGCCACATTGTAATCCCTTCTCCATTCTTCTCCATTCTCTTCTCGGGATCTTGGGCATACACCAACATGCATCCAGCATGAGTTTGAGGCCGCCAGGTCTGGGACTCGAACCATGGACTCAAATTATGTCAGAGTCCAGTGATATAACCATTACGCCATCTATTGGTCTCTCAACCCATTTCTTGCTCTTTTCTTAAAAGTTTTATTTATTTTTAATTATATTTATTATCATTATTCATCCATTTTGACCAGGGAAAAACAGATAGAGAGAAATGGAGAGTGAGAAAGCAAGCTGCCAGGTCCAGTACTTGAACCATGGTTGGCCATGTGGGAGTCTAGCACCTTAACCACTGCACCACCTGCCGGCCCCTCAACCCATTTCTTATTACTTCATGTGAGAAAAAAAAAAAAAAAAGAGTGCACACATGCTTGCAATTTGCAATTCTGGAGTCTTTTCTATATGGAGAAAAAAGCTACTGAGTCCTCAATTCAACAGACATCTTCCGTACTGAATCCCCACTATTTGATTCCAAGTTGGAAACCCTACCCTCTTAATAGTAATTATTCTGAGAGAAAAAGTCTATTAAGTACTTCTTTCCCTTTAACTGATATAATCAGATAATAAGGATTTATGTTTTGCTTCTTTTTTTTGACTTCTTTCCCTTCCAACTCCTATTTCTCTCCCTTCTCCACACACACACTGTCTCTAGTATCCAAAGCTGCTCTCCATGATTTTATACTTTCCAGTCTTTCAGTTTTTGCCATAGAGTGTAGACATTCAGTACATATTGAGTGGGGATGTATAATGCCTCTCTTTCATAGTCTGGCTTGCTTCAGTTAGCATTAAATTTTTCATATTCATCCTCTTTCTATCAAATGTCAGTGTCTCACTGATCTTTATGGCTGAATAGTATTCCATAGCATGTATGTGCCACATTTTTTCTTTCTTTCTTTCTTTTTTTTTTTCCCCCAGAGATTTTGCCACAGGGCTCGTGCACTCACTGGAGAAACAGAGAGAAAGTGAGAAATCACCCCCCCCAAGGGGTGATGGCTATGCCACAATCCCTTCTCTTCCATTCTCCTCTTGGGATTTTGGGCATGCACACACAAGTGGACAGCATGAATTTTTAAGCCACCAGGTCTGGGACATGAATCACAGTCAACTATATGGGAGTCCAGCAACATAGTCATTACACTATCTTCTGGTCCCATGCCACATTTTTAAAATCCATTCTTTTTTTTTTTGGACATTTGGCTGATTCTATGACTCAGCAATTATGAATAATGCTGCAGTAAACATAGATGTGCAAGTTTTTTCTGAGTGTATTCTTATTCTTTGAGTAGATACCCTGGAGTGGAATTGCTGGGTCACATGGTAGTTCTGCTTACAGGTTTTTATGTACCTCCATACTATTCTCCACAATGGTTGTACTAATTTGCATTTCCACCAACAGTGTAGGAGAGTTCCCTTTTCACTACAGCCTAACCAGTACTTATCATTCTTTATTTTTTCAATCTTAGCTATCTGGTTGGGATTAGTCGGTATCTTATTGTGGTTTTGATTTGCATCTCCCTTATGATAAGAGATGTTGAACATTTTTTCATATGCTTTTTGGTTGTTCATATGTACTTCTTGGAGAGTTGTCTGTTCAGTTCATTTGCCCATCTTTTAATTGGACTGATTATTTTTTGCAAGTAAACCGCTTGAGTTCCCTGCATATTCTTGTTATCAGTCCTTTATCTGAGGCACAGTTTGAAAATATATTCTCTCATTTCAAGGGTTGTTGCTTCACTCCAATTATTGTTTCTTCAGCTGTATGGAAACTTTTTAGCCTAATGTAGTCCCACTTGTCTGTTTTAGGGATTATTTCCTGTGTTCTGAGTTTCTTGCTTAAGAAGTCTTTGCCTACTCCAATGTCTCCAAGAGTTTCTCCTATGTTTTCCCCCAGTAGGTTTATAGTTTGGGGTTTTATGTTTAGATCCTTGATCCACTTTACGTTTATTTTTGTTATTGGTGAGAGATAGGGGTCCAGTTTAATTTTTCTGCATGTGAATATCCAGTTTTTCCAGCACCACTGGCTGAAGACATTTTCTTTTCCTTACTGTAATGTAATGCCCTTGGTTGAAAATCAGTTGGCTATGTGTTTGGCAGTTTATTTTTGGATTTTCTATTCTGTTCCATTGGTCTACATCCCTATTTTGTGCCAGTACCATGCTGTTATGATTATCACAACATTGTAATATATTTTGAGGTCAGAAAGAGAGATGCTTTTTACTTTATTCTTTTCACACAGTATTGACTTGGCAATAAAGGGCCTTTTGTGATTCCAGACAAATTCTATAATTGTTCTTTCTAAATCTGTAAAGAATGCCTAGAGTAATTTGATAGAGATTGCACTAAATTTGTAAATTAATTTGGGAAGAATTGACCTTTTGACTACATTAATCCTTCCAGTCCAGGAACATAGTATGTCTTCCCATTTTTGTTATCATTTTCAATTTCTTTTTTTCAGTTTTTCATACTTTTTCTTGTCGATGTCTTTGACTTCTTTGGTTAGGTTTATTCCTAGCTATCATATGTTTTTGTGCTATTGTAAATGGAATTGCTTTCTTCAATTCTACCTCAGTCTTTTCACTGTTGGTGTATAAAACTACTTTAGATCTTTGTATGTTGATTTTATATCTTACCACTTTACTGAATTTATTTATCACTCACAGGAGGTTTTATGTGGGTTCGTTTGGATTTTCTGTGTATAATCATGCCCTCTGCAAATAGGGATACTTCACTGCTTTTCCTATTTGAATGCCTTCTACTTTAATTTCTTATATGATTGTATTGGCAAGGGTTTCCAGTACTATGTTGAAAAGCTTTTCCCACTAAAAACTGATAGTAGACAAGGCTACCCACTTTCTTCACTCCTTTTCAACATTGAGCTGGAAGTCTTAGCAATGCAATCAGAAAACTGAATAATATAAAAGGCATTCAAATAGGGGAAGAAGAGTTGAAAATGTATTTATTTGCAGATAAGATGATGGTATACATAGAAGACCCAAAGGTATCCATGAAAAAACTGCTCAAAGTAATGAATGAATACAGTAAAGTGGCAGGATACAAAATTGATATCCAAAAATCAATAGCATTTTTATATGCAAACAACAATATGACAGATACAGAAATGAAAATAATCCCTTTTACCATAGCCACAAAAATGGATAATATACCTAGGGATAAATCTAATCTAGTCAAAGACCTTTACAAGGAAAAATATGATAATCTTAAAAAAGAATCCAAAAGGACACAAAAAAGTGAAAGGACAAACCATGTTCCTGGATTAGAAAAATTAATATAATCAAAATGGCAATCCTACCCAAATTAATCTACATATTTAATGCAATTCCAAACAAATTACCAGAGACATTCTTCACAGATCTAGAAAAGACAATCAAAGAATTTGTCTGGAATCATAAAAGACCCTGTATTGCCAAAGCAATGCTGTGCAAAGAGTGGAGTAGATGGCATCTCACCTCCTAACCCCAAAATATATTACAAAGCTGTGTTCCTCAAAACAGCATAGTATTGGCACAAAAATAGGCAGGTGGACCAATAGAACAGAATGGAGACTCCATAAATAAACCACAAAACATACCACCAACTGCTTTTTAACAAAGGATATCAGTCAATTCAGTGGGAAAAAGAGCATCTCTTCAGCAAATGATGCTGAAAAAATTGGGCATCCACCTGCAGAAAGATGAAACTGGATCCCTGTCTTTCACCATTAACAAAATCAACTCAAAATGGATCAAAGATATAAACCTAAGACCTCAAACTATAAAACTACTAGTGGAAAACACTGGGAAATCTCTGGGAGACATTGTAGTAGGCAAAGACTTCTTAAATAAAACCCCCAAAACACAGGCAATAATCCCGAAAATAAACAAGTGGGATTACATCAGATTAAGAAGTTTCTGCACAGCAAAAGATACAGTAATTAGTGTGAATTGACAACCCGTGGAATGGGAGAATATTTTTGCAAACTATGCTTCTGATAAGGGACTAATAACCAGAATATGCATGGAACTCAAATGGTTTACCCAGAAAAAAATTATTAACTCAAAACTTTTTAAAAGATGGGCAAATGAGCTGAACAAAAACTCTCTAAGGAAGATATACAAAAAACCAAAAAGCATATGAAAAATACTCAACATCCCTTTTAGTAAGGGAGATGCAGATTAAAACCACAATGAGATACCTCTTAACCCTTGTCATAATGGCAGGAATTAAAAATACAAAAAGTGGGGACCAGCAGTTAGCATAATGGCTATGTCGACCATAATGGACTCCCATGTTGATGACTGTTGTTCGAGTCCCTGACCCAGTGACTTAAAACTCACGCCAAGCACGTGTGTGTACGTGTCCAAGATCCTGATAGGAGAATGGAGGAGAAGAGTTTGAGGTGTGGCCATTCCCCCAGGGGGTGATTACTCGCTTTCTGTCTCTCTGTCTCTTTCTGTCTTTCTGGTGAGCGCATAGGCCCTATGACAAAAACCTCTCCCCACCCCCCCAAAAAAAGTGGTAAGTGTTGATGGAGTCCTGGTGAAAGGGGAACTCTTCTACACCATTGGTGGGAATGCAAATTGGTCCAGCAACTGTGGAAAACAATATGGAGGTTCCTCAAAGACCTACAACTAGAACTGCCAGGTTATCCAGCAATTCTACTACTGGGAATCTACCCAAGTGACAGGAAAATACTCAGATGGAAAAGTGCTTGCACATCTTTGTTTATTGTGGCATTTTTCATGATTGCTAAGACACGGAACCAACTCAAATGTCCATGAATTGATGAATGGATTGAAAAAGTGTGGCACACATACTCCATGGAATACTGTCTGGTCATAAAAAACAATGCCCTGGCACTTGAAAGAAAGTGGATGAATATGGAAGATTTATTCTTGACTGAAGCAAGTCAGGCTATGAAAGAGAAACATTGTATGTCTCCACTTAATATATACCAACTGTCCACATTCTATGGTGGAGATTGAAAAATTGGAAGGCATAAAAGCATTGGAAATACTTATGGACACTGGAGACAGTATGGGAAGAGGTTGGGAGAGGGGAAGAGTGTAGGGTAGGGAAGAAAATTAGGGAGAAAAAGGAAAAGTATGACATGTAGGACACAGAAATGGTTTATTAACTGTTGATGATAACATGTATAGTATTATCACCTGGACTGATATGTGATGTATTTCATGTTGGGTAAATTCCCTATACAAGCTAAATTATGTACAGTGATTGAATGTATTAAAAATAATATTAATAAAAAATGTAAAAACTAGGTTTCTTGCAAAAAAAAAAAAAGAAAAAAATTTTCAGCTTTTTCCCTTTCAGTATATTAGCTATGGGCTTGTCATATATGGCTTTTATTGTGTTGAGAAAGATCCTTTTTATGTCGATGTTGCTGAGAGTCTTAATCGAGCATTTTTATGTCAATGTTGCTGAGAGTCTTAATCATGAAAGGATGTTGTATTTTATCAAATGTTCTTTCTATGATTGATATGATCATATGGTTTTCATTTTTCCTTCTGTTAATGTGATGTATTAAATTTATTGTTTTGTATATGTTGAACCACCCTTGCATCCCTGGAATAAAATCTACCTGATAATTGTGTATAATGTTTTTAATGTGTTGTTGGATATGATTTGGTAGTATCTTGTTGAGAATTGCTGCATCTGTATTCTTCAGGGAAATTGGTCTGTAGTTGTCTTTTTTGTTATATCCTTGTTCATTTTAGAGATCAAACTCATGGAGGCTTAATAGAATGAATTTGAGAGGGTACCCTCCTTTTGGATCTTTAGAAATAGTTTGAGGGAAATTGGCATTAGTTCTTTAAAAGTTTTGTAGGATTCAGAAGCAAAGCCATTGGGACCCAGACTTTTCTATGTGTAGAGACTATTATTACTGATTCAATTTCAGTGCTTGCTATCAGTGTATTCTGGCTTTCTATTTCTTCCTGATTCAATCTTGGTAAATTATATGTGTCTATAAATTTGTCCATCTCATCTAGATTTTCTTGTTTGTTAGCGTATAATCACTCACAGTATTCTCTCACGATCTTTAGTATATATGTTATGTCTGTAATATTGTCTGTTTCATTGCTGATTTGATTTATCTGGATTCTTCCCCTTTTCTTCTTGATTAGTCTAGCTAATGGTGTGTCAATCTTGTTTATCTTCTCAAAGAATCCATTTTGGGTTTTATTTACTTTCTGTATAGTTATTTTACTCTCCATTTCATTTATTTCTGCTCAAATCTTTACCATTTCTTTTCTCTTAATATTTTTGGTAAAATTTTGTTATTTCTCCAGTTCTCTGAGGTGTGTTATTAGGTTGTCTATTTGTCACCATTAGGTTTTTTTTAATGAGCACTGATGCCTATGAACTTCCCTCTTCTAACCGCTTTCACTATGTCCCATAGGTTATGAAAGCTCATGTGCTCATTGTCATTGGTTTCTATTAATCTTTTTGTGTTAGTCTAAATTTTTTCAGTAGTTGTTGTGAAGTCCTTCATGAAGAAATTGTTTAGTTTCCATGTGTTTTTGTATTTTCAAGGTTTTTTTTTTCTGTAGTTAATTTCAAGTTTAATTCCATTATGGTCAGAGATGATGCTGGATAGTTTCTATACCTTTAAATGTGTAAAGTCTTGTTTTGTGCCCTATCATGTGATTAATCTTTGAAAATGTTCCATGTGGGGGTGAGAAAAAAATGAGTATTTTGCTTGTTGGGTGAAAAGTTTTATAGATGTCTGTCAAATATATTTGATTTATAGTATCATTTAGATACTTTATCTCTTCACTTATTTAGAGGACACAATGGAGTGTGTTGCAGTCTAACTCTCCCTTTAGATCTAGCAGTCTTTCACATATCTGGGTGCTCCAATGTTGAGTGCATAGATACTATTGTTGTATCTTCTTGGTGGATTAGGCCTTTTAGTAATACATAGTGTCTTTCTTTTTCTCTTCTATGGTTCTTGTTTTAAAGTCTATTTTGTCTGATATCAGTATCAAGCAGCATATTGAGTTCTCCTGTTTGTTTTTTTTAACCCATTCAACTAGTCTGTGTCTTTAAAATAGAGAATTTAATTTATCACCATTCAATCAATATTTGTGGAATTATCCTTGCCATTTTGGTAGCCATTTTCTTTTGTTCTTTTTTTGGTCTCCTATTTGTGTTTGTGTCTCCAGTTTTTCTGAAATAGTAATCTCTTCAATGTTTCTTGACAAGCTGGTCTAGTGTTAGTAAATTCTTTTAGCTTTGTTTATCTGAGAATAATTTTATTTGTTCTTCTCACTTAAAAAATAATCTTGCCAGGTATAGTATTCTTGGTTGAAATTTATTTTGTTTTAATATTTTGAATATATTTGCCCATTCTTTCCTTGTTTACATTGTTTCAGTCAAGTGGTCTGATGTTAATCTAATAGGATAACCTTTATAAGTGACTTGTCATTTCTCTCTTACCATTTTTAGAATCTTGACTTTGTCTTTGACTTTTATTAATCTAACTGTAATGTGTCAAGAGGAGGATCTTTTTATGTTGATTCTATTCAGAGTTCTTTGTATTTCCTGAACCTAGATGTCCAAATGCTTTTCTAAGTTTGGAAAGTTTTCTGCAAGAATTTCATATACTAGACTTTCTATGCCTTTATCAGATTCTTCACCTTCTGGAACACCTATTATATGTATATTTAGGCATCTGATGGTATCTAGTATTTCTTAAATGTTGTCTTCATATAGAGGAGTTTTTGTTTGTTTGTTTGTTTTTTGTGACTTTGCCTAAGTCAGAGACTTTGTCTTCTATATCAGTGATTCTGACTTATGCATGGTCTAATATGCTATTAATACATTCAAAGGATGTTTTGGTTTCCTGTATTCAGTCTTCATCTCCAGGAGTCTTTTTGATTCTTTTTTAGAGTGTCTATCTCTTTTTATGGAGGTCTCCCTTCAGGTGGTAGGATGATTTTCTCATCTCTTGAAGTTGGTTATCTGTTTTCTTTTGCATCTCATTTAGTTTTGTCACTATGAATATTCTGCATTCTTTTTCATATATTTCTGCACATTCTTTTGTGCTTCCTATAGTTAATAAGTTGTGTTCCTTTGAAGGAGAGTTATTTCCTTGTTTTCTCATATTTCTTGTACCTCTGCACTGGTTTTTAGTCATCTCATGACGTACACACTTCTTCCTACTATTTTAGAGTAGATTCTGTAGTGCTGGAGGGAATAACAGCTTTACTTCATGTCTTTCAATCAGGGTAGGGTGTATGAGGCCAGTTTTAGGTGCCTTGTTCCTCTCCCAAACTCTCAGAACTGAGGCTGAGCTGGAGAGATGTAACTAAAGGAAGAAGTATAATTCACATGTCAGTCTATCTATGGCATATAGGCCAGTAAAATATGAAATCTCAAAGTACAGCAGGTAGTTCAAAAGGTGTGGGTAGGGGAAGGTGAACCATAGTCCTTCTGTAGATCCAACACTCTCTACTGCTGTGGCTGGCTCCTACACTCTAAATCCCCTCTTAGTGTCTTCATAATACATGTGAATTGTGGGTAGACACATTAAAATCACAGCACGTACTTTCATATGGTCCACTTTCTAACATTCAGTCCTAACTGGGCCAGAAAGCCTCTATCATCACAGCTCACTAACAGGTAGGGCCCAGGGACTGGCTGGCCTCTGAAGGCAGGTTCTGGAGCAACTCCTTTACATCTGCTTGGGTTTCTGGCCCAGCCATAAGTGTCCCTTCTAGGAAATATTTCCTGCTCCTCACATAAAATTATCACTGGTGCCCACCAAAATCCACTTCACTGAGCTAGTTATAAACCATGTATGTTGCACATTTGGGCTGCTTTGGGCTCACAGATATACCCTTCTCTGAAGAATTGCCCTTGATCTGTGGGTTGGAGAAACCTAAGGAGTTAGACCCACCCATAGTCTGCAAGCAGTGACTAGCACAGAGGTGCAAAAACCTGGTCAACTGACTTCAAGACAATACAGCCCTGTGGGGCCATTCATGTTCTATATCCTTCCAAAATGATCAAGCTGAGGCTAGATGTCATCTGGTATTCATGTTCTATGGCCTTCTGAAATGATCAAGCTGAGGCTAGATGTCATCTGGAACCATGCCTTTAATTTCTTCACTTGCCCTAGCCTGTTTTTTTCTCATTTTCTTACAAGTTCCTTCTAATGTACTCTTTATAAATTGCTTATGCAAGTATTCCCATCCCAGGCTTGGGTTTTAGAGAACCTGATGAGATATTCATGTGCACTAGACAAGATGTTTTTAGCAGAAGGAAGGATAGGCTGGTTCCCACAGATACCAAATTTGGTTGACATTTTCCTTTAAACAAAGTTAGTCTGATAGAGGATGTTGAAAGGAAAAAGGATCTGGTTCACCATGTCAAACACAGCTCAGGAACCAAATCTCCAAAAGCCTGGTTAACTTCAGGGATCTCAGCTGCAAAGAGAATCTTCCACAGGGTTCTGGACTAAGCCCCAGTGTCTAGAGAGTTTAAAATAATTTTCAACCTTTTGTTATGGCCAATAAGGGCTTTCATGATCCAGCCCCTGCCTACCTCTTCAGCCTCATTTCATGTCATTCTTCCCCTTGTTCTCTCACCCTACCCTCACCAGCCTTCTTGTAACCCTATCCAGGTTTGTCCACCTCTGGATTTTCTGTCCCTTCTTCCAGGAATCCCTTTCCCCACTTCTGCCCATGAAAAAATTTTCATTTGGAACTTAGTTTTCATGACTCTTCTCAGAGAAGTCTTCTCTGATCACTTGATCATCTTTGATCACATTTCCCTATTTTTTATCAGTTATTATCTGAAATTATATTTATTTTAGTGCTTTTTTGTTGTAAAAATCTGTCTTGGCATAGGCTCATCTTAATTCCTAGCACCTGGAACAGTATCGGGCACATTTCAGCTGCTACCCAGCCCCACTGCCACACTTGTTGCTATATTGCTATTACCTTGCTCCTGGCTGCTAGTTCCTGCCTCTGGGCTGGAATGTGACAATCCCTTTAGGCTCTCTATGCTGCAATCTCAGTGCTGATCTTTGCAGCTGGGTACCTTCAATCTTCACCTCTTCATTAAAAGGGGAGGCATTTTGGGACCAGCAGTAGGTGTAATGGCTATGTTGCTGAACTCTCATGTAGTCAATGGCGGTTCAAGTCCTGGACCTGGTGGCTTAAGCTCATGCCTGGCACATGTGCCTGCGTGCCCAAGATCCCTAGAGGAGAATGGAGGAGAAGGGATTGTGGTGTGGCCTTTCCCCCTGGGGGGGAGGGGTGATTTCTCATTTTCTATCTCTGTCTTTCTGGTGAGTGCATGCACCCTATTACAAAAACCTCTCCAAAAAAAAAAAAAAAGAAAGAAAGAAAAAAAAAAAAAGGAGAAAGGGGGGGCATTTAAACTCTCATCAGTTAACACTGTTCAGTTAAATACTGAATGTTTATGCTTCTATTCCCCTCATGATTACATTTAACACTCATTATTTCATCTAGTCTTTAATGCTCCCCTGCAAATTGGGTCAAAAGTGCATCTCCACTGAGGTGCTAAGCTGAAGGATAGAAATTTTGGTCTCCTAAGTCAGAGAGATGCCTAATACTGAAGCCAACACAAATGAAAGTAGGGTGAAATGATGGGAAGACAATGTCCTGAATATATTGTCTGAGCTCCTAGTTCTTAAGTCAATTCTATATCTATATAGGTAGACATAGATAGATATATAGTTAGTCAGTTTGATTGAATTTCTGTAGTTTTCAACTTGAGAAGCCCAGATAATGTCCCTATCAACCTGCCATCATGAACTCCTACTTGCAAAAGCATTTAGAATTTTAGAAAGAGCTTCTGATTCTGTTCCTTAAGTTCCAGTTTGGTCCATTTACTAAGTATACAAGGGGTCTTCAAAATCTGCATGGAGAATGTGTATTATGAGAAAGAGATGCACAGATTTAAATTTTTTTCACCAAAATAAACTTATAGTTTATATACATTTTTTCATAAACTTTTTGAAGTACCTTTGTACTAGAATAAGAACAGACAGGAGACAGCATCTGAGTTTAAATCCTGTTTCTTTCACTTAATAGCAGTATGACCTTGAGAAATTAACCTCTCTGATTTAAATTCCTTTATTAGGATAGAATAAGCTATGCTGGCATAACAAACAATCTCAGAATTACAATGATTTAATCAAGAAAATGTGCTTCTAACTGACACTCCATGTCTTTTCTGAGTTGACTGGGGGGTTCTGCCACTCTCACCTTGGGAACAAGATTGACAGTCTACCTGACATATGGAGCATCGCCAACCCTTTGGCAGAGAGAAAGGAACCACACTCTGGCTCTTAAGGATTCCAGCTGGAAGATATGCATACTACTTTTGCTCACATTTCACTGGTGAAAACAAGTCAACATGGCCAAACCTAACTTCAAAGTGAGCAGAGCACTATAAACTCATTATATGCTTAGAAAGAAAGTCAGGAGTCTGCTGAATAGCCCCTAAAACTACCATTGTTCCCTCATATAATATGTGGACAATAATTGCACCTTTATTATCAGTTTGCTTTCAGAGTTAAATGACTTTGTTCACATAAAGCCCTAAAATCAGTGTCTGACACATGATAAGGTTTACAAACATTATCCTATGTTATGACTCCTGTTTCTGGGTCTTACATGTACAAACATGTGGTGTGAGAAGAGGCTTACACTGCTACTACTGGAAGATCTAAGCATCACAAAACTAGAAAAATTAAATCCACATCACATCTTCCTGCCAGACACAAGCAACAAGAAGTACAAAGGATCATTTATAACTTGCTTACAAACTGCAGGTTGATGGGTTTGTAGTTAATCACCAGGAGCACTTAAATCCCTCCAAGTCCAGAATAAAGGAGCAGAGGTCAACTTGCTACCTAAAAATGGGCAACTCTTTGGGTTGACCATACCATCTCTGTTTCTGAACCTCTATGGGAACAGAACTCAGCAAACATTGGTTCACAACATTGATATGATCAAAACTCATATTATAGCCCACTCAACCAGAGACATTTTGATCATCTCCAATAAAATACTTCCTCATATTAAGGGAAGAAACCAGTAATAAAGGAAATTCATTTCTTAAAATCCCCATGTGACACTTTAAAATTAGACTATTTCTTGGAATTTATTTTAAAGATACGGTTTCAAAGATATATGTTCAAAGATGTTCATCACAGCATTGTTTGTACAGCAAAAATCTGGAATGGTCATAAGGAATTATGTGGTTAAATAAGGCATAGTGAGCACATTAAAAAGAATTAGAATTAACTAGGACAATTTAAGAGAATTAGAAATTAATGATAGTGTTTTAAAGAATAAGAATGAATAATACCTCCATTAAAATAGATCAAATAGCTCTATATGTACTAATAGGCAGACAGCTATTAAAAATTAAGCAAAAGGTCATTATGCAGAGCTGTGCATATATTCTAACCCCATTGGTATACATTTTAAGAATATGTATATATGTAGGCTGATAGAGACCACAGGAAATTATTAACAGCAATATCCCTGGAGAATGAATTTCAGAAGGGGTAGAAAAGAAGAGCTTGTGTATTGTTTCCATGATTTACCTTTTTATGCCACCTAAATTGCTTTTAATTATATGTCTGTGTTACATTTATATTTAGGACTTATTTAAAACATTTAAAGAATAATAATTATTTGGCCATCCTGGAGCAGCAGTTGATATCTCTGGAGAGTCCAGGCCACATTGATTAGAGCCAGGGAACTGTATTTCCCAGGCATCTTCCCAGGATGGGGAGATTATCCTCCACCCCAATGCTGCTGAGGCAGGCTTCACCCTGGGTGCACAGGAGGCCCCCAGTGATAAGGGGAAGCCAGAGGCCGTGCATGATCTTAGCTAAGCCACTGAGCCATGGTGAAGTGGTGATGCGTGAGCAACTCTTCTCTGATCAGGGATTGAAGAGGTGCAGGCTCCATCTGGGCTCCCTGGGATGCAGTAGCCAGATCAGGTTGAAGTGAGTTTATCCTCTCCCTCATCACCACTGGCACCACTGGTGGAGATACATTTCTGACCTGCCCAGTGTGGATTGAAAAGGAAATAGGAGATAGGTACTGCTTCCATCATCTCTCTTTTACAGATAAGAAAATAAGACAGAGTAGGAGAGACACACACCCTGGTTCTCACATCTTATGAGTAGGGAAGCCATAGTCAAACTGAATGTTTGGTTCCTAAGTTTAGCCTCTCAAGTCATACAATTCATAAATTTACTGCCTTTCGAGAATGCCCTACAAAGCCTAAGCCCACATGTAGGCAAGGACCTCATTTCAGTACATTCCATAATCCATTCCAGCTGCAGAGTTTCCATGGGCTCAGCTGAGGATTGTATTAGAACTGCATTATAACCCTACTTCTCCTTCTGTCCAGGACTGCAACACTTACTCTCACAGGGGTGGATCCTGAAGGTTGTTCCCAGCAAAGTTCTGCATGCAAATTTCTCTCTTCTGTTTCACAGGGAACTTGACCTAAGACAATAAGCAAAATCACTTTCTAAACATTAAAATTCATTCATTAAAAATAATATTTTTTTGGAGAGGTTTTTTGCTATAGGGCACATGTGCTCACCAGACAGACAGAAAGAGACATAGAGACAGAGAGCAAGAAATCACTCCCCAGGGGGAATGGTCATGCCGCAATCCCTTCTCCTCCATTCTCCTCTCGGGATCTTGGGCACGCATGCACACGTGCCCGACGTGAGTTTTAAGCCACCGGGTCCAGGATGCGAACCGTGGTTGACTATGTGGGAGTCCAGCGACATAGCCATTACGCTAACTGCTGGTTCCCAAAAATAATATTTTTAAAATGGGACCAGCAGATGGCATAATGGCTATCTCACTGAATTCTCATGTAGTTGACCATGGTTCAAGACCCAGACTTGATGACTTAAAACTCATGTGTGCACACATGCCCAAGATCCTGAGAGGAGAATGGAGAAGAAGGGATTGTGGCATGGCTATCCTCCCTGGGGGGGCGAGGGTTGGTTTTTCACTTTCTGTCTCTCTGGAGAGTACACATGCCCTATAGCAAAAATCTCTCAAAAAATATTTTTAAATAAAAAATAATATTTAAAAATAACATTATTTAGAGAGGACAGAAACAAAAAAGAGAATTGAATATAATAATTCCACCATAATAATTCAAAGCACATTCAATCATGTATTATTAAATACATAGGAAATTCACAAGCTGTCAAAACACAGTTTGCCTTATTCCTTTCAGTCTTTCTTCCTATGCATATAATTTTCACAAAGTTATAATAAAACAATTTTATACACATAATTTTCACTTTGCAGGGTTTTGTTCAGCATATTATGGGTTCTATTAATATTATTTGAGGCTTTTAAAGTATTTCAGTAGTTGCATAATAACCCATAGAGTTATTATTAGTGGTCTTTTTCTCTGGTGGTACACATTTAGTTTGATTCAAGAGTCTAAATTTTAAATTATACTGTGTTAAACATTTTAACAATGTAACTCTTTCCAGAGTTAGAAGTATTTCCTTCAAAAGTAAAACGGGGCCTGGTGGCATAGTGATATAACTCTATACTTAGAGAGGCTGATCCATAGGGGAGTGTTCTAGGTTCACAACCAGAATCTTCCTGAACATGCTGGGAATGCAGGTGCCTACGATCTAAGGCTGGCTGAAGCTGGGGCTGGATCTTGACATTGGAACCCTATTGGGATAGTGTCTCTCTATCTTTCTTTGCCTCTTTTGGTCATGGGACTTCTTTTTTTTTTTTTCTTTTTATTCTGTATCTCTCTCTAGAGAGACAGAGAGCTAGAAAGCAAGAAATCAGCCCCAGGAGAGATGGCCATGCCACAATCCCTTCTTCTTCATTCTCCCCTCAAACTTTTTGGGCATGCACACACACACGTCCAGTGTAAGTTTTAAGCTGCCAGGTCCATGATTCAAACCACCATCAACTACATAGGAGTTCAGTGATGTAACCATTACACCATCTGCTGTTCCCAATACATAAAGTTGTTTTTTAAAGAGTGGAATTATTGGACCAGCAGGTGACATGGTGATTAAGGCACAGGACTTCCACATGGCCAACCACAGTTCAAGCCCTGGACCTGGTGGCTTGAAAATCATACCAGGTGCATGTGTGTGCATGTCAAAAATTCCTAGCAGAGAAGAGAGGAGAAGGGATTGTGGCATGTCCATTTTTACCTCCCTTCTCTCTTTCTCTCTCTGTGTCTCTCTGGTGAATGCTCATGCCCTATGGCAAAAACCTAAATTAAAAATATATGTATATAATTATTGTTTATAAACAATTTTTATTTTTAATTTACCATAGGACACATATGCTTCCCAGAAAGAAACAGAGACAGAGAGAAACAAAGAGGGAGAAAGCATCACCCCATGGGGCATGATCGTGCCATAATCTCTTCTTATACATTTGTTCATCCTTGCAGGATTTGAGGCATACAAACACACACATACTCAAAGTGTTTTACAAGCCTCACAATCTGGAACTCAAACCTTGGGTCAGCCATTTGGAATCCTACTTCCTTAACCACACCAAACGACAGCCCTAAAATAGTTTTGCAACAGATATATCCCTTAATGTAAAATCAAAAGAGTTGAGTTAGTTCAGGTTCCTGCTTTTTAGCTTTATGATCTTATGACAATTTACACAACCTCTTTGGACCTCAGTTACCCTACCTGGAAAGGGTAAAACAGGAGGAAGATTCACCATATAATAGGATCCTTTAAGTATGCTCAGTGATAGGACTCTGCTTCTGAGAATGACCTTCGGAGAGACAGAGGAGCCAGCCGAGCCCTGAGAGTCTCACCTGCTGGCATGTGAGAGGAAGGATTTGCTGCTTAGAGATGGGCTGTAATGAATTCTCCTCTCTGCTTTCAAGTCGTCAAAAGGTTTATGGTTGGATTAATAGTGTTATGAATTGAGTTAAACAAGGCTTTTCTTCCCCCAGGACTTCAAATAGCGGAAATCAGATGAACCCATAATCCTCTTCCACATGCAGCAACTTTATTAAAATCCATCTTAGGATAAAAAGAAGAGCAGAGTTGGGGGGATGAAGGGATAAGGGCAGCAGTAGCTGTCAGAGCTTCCAGAGTATGAAGCAGAACACCTGATGCAAGTGAGGTCGTCAGGTGTCAATAAATGCTGGATAAACACTTTTTTAAAAAATTAAAACAGTCAGATAAAGCTAGTCTCCTTTGTTATGATCCCAAATCTAGGTCCCACTTTCCATCAGTAAGTTGGGATTGGAGAGCAAATGACTAAGGCTCTTTATCCATGATATTCTGATTCTTTAAAGCTATTAATTTGATGTGGAGTTCTGGACCTTTTCTATCCTTTATCAGAATATACATGTATATATTTGGGGAGAGAAATTGGGTTGGGAGTGCTTTTCCATAGAGCATGTGTAACATTTTATATCAATTTCTTGGCATAAGTGGGATTCTACTGTAGTAGTATTCACCTATCAGGATTTGGGGCATGAGTTTTGAGCTACTAGGTCCAGGACTTGAACCATGGTCAGCCATGTAAGAGTCCAATGCCTTAACCACAACACTACCTATTGGCCCCCTATAGTAGTATTCAGCCCCTTGGACTATCCATGTTGGCACACAGGGATCTAGGTCAGTCCTTGCAGCTACTTGGTAGGGTTCCAACTTCTGAATATACCACATTTCATTTAGCTATTCCCCTACTCTTGGTCACAGGTTGTCGATGGACCTTTACTAATAAGTGAAATAGTACAAAGAGCATCCTGGAGCCTGTATCCATGTGCATGTGTGCAGTGCGTCTCTGGAGCAAGGAATCACAGATTCTCAGGGCGGGCATTTCCCTAATACTATGGGCAGTCAGGCGCAAACCAGCTAGTGTTTCTAATTCATGACCTAACATTCTGTCCATCTATCTTGCCTCCTACACGCAAGCAGCAAAAGTAGATGATTCCTCTTTACAGATAGGGGTCCAGAGAGATAAGGTGATTTGCCCAAACTCACAGAGCCTAAAAGTGAAGACAAATCGGGAACCAGCAGTTAGCATAATGGCTATGTCGCTGGATTCCCACGTAGTCGACCACGGTTCGCATCTCGGACCCGATGGCTTAAAACTCATGCCAGGCGCGTGTGCGTGCGTGCCCAAAATTCCAAGAGGAGAATGGAGGAGAAGGGATTGCAGCGTGACCATCCCCCCTGGGGGGGGTGATTTCTCGCTTTCTGTCTCTCTGTCTCTCTCTGTCTGTCTGGTGAGCGCACGCGCCCTATAGCGAAAATCTCTCCCAAAAAAAAAAAAAAAGTGAAGACAAATCAGTAAGTATTGTGGTCAGAGGAGATAAGGAAATCTAGGATGAGAACCAACTTGCTAGCTAGGTGGGAAGATGGGGGAAATAGGATCTCTCCTCCCCAGAGGTGTGCTGGCCTCCACAATACCTGCTGTCCAAACATACTCATAACCCCAACAGAAAGAACTCCAACAAGCTTTCGCTAATTGCTATCATCTAAATGATAGCAAGTGATTCATATTCTTTTGCCCGTGTATAATTAGCTAATAAATTACAAATGAGTAATCATTTCTCCGGAGGCAGCAGGAAGAAGAGGAGCCACCATACACAGACCCTAATTCTCCTTTGGGACTATTGCTAAATCATGATTCCCTTTGGAATCTTAAGTAATTTTTTCCCTTTATGATTATAAGAATATTATTGGCTTTGACAAACCAGGACTTCTGAAATTACCAAACCTAGCACTGGCTCCCCCAACACTCTATATCTTCTGGGAAGAAATCTTGTTGAAACACATCCAGTTTGCAACATGATTTCCTCTTTAAAAAGACAAGAAAATGTAATGGGGATATTACAAAAGTATAAAATATTGAGTTGTTGGGAAAATCATGATGCATTTTTGCATAGGAAAAAACATCATGACTTTCCTGACAACCTAATAGTATAAAAGTAGCACTTCTCCCACCCTAAGAAATGCTGAGCAAACAGTTTCTGAAGTTAGGAATTGCTTATCTAGACTTGAGGCATGTACCTCAATTTCTGCATTTAGGAATTGCTTATCTAGACTTGAGGCATGTCCTCTTTAGAAGGGGTAGGGCAGGATCTGCAAGTGTCCCTGGAAATGCTAGATTTGGAGCCACTTCGCTAACAAAATGAAAGATTTGTTATGGTTAGGACAAAACAGCAGTTCTCCAGGTCAATAAGGAAGCTGAGGTCTATATATGTGATCCCACCTTTCTGAGCACTTTGGGTTTTCATCCTCCCCAACAATGAATCATGAGATATCCTCTCTGACCTCTTAGGAACATTATCACCCATCTCAGGACATGGTTTTCTTCCTCATTGCAACATCTGCCTTCTCGTACAAACTAAAAATATTCTGGCATGTTGAAGCACCACAGAGGGAGAGGGAAATCATCTCACCTTTTCTTTCTCCAGGGAACCAGGGTGCACTTTACTGGGGTTGTATAAATTAGAGATTTTTGATCACAAGCAATAGAAATCCAATCCAAGTGGTTTTAAGCTTTTTCTAAGATGAAAAAGTTTTGGAAATTGGTTGTACAATGTGAATCTATTGAATATTACTGAACTGTATGCTTTTTTCCCCTTATTTTTTACATTCAATTACTGTATATCTTTACAACATTGAAAATGAATTTTTTCGGTATGAATACCCTGTACATTAGTCCTGTATACTTAAATGTGGTTAAGAAGGGAAGAGGAGGACCAGCAGGTGACATGGTGGTTAAGTTACTCGACTCCCACATAGCCAACTGAGGTTCAAGTGCTGGATCTAGTGGCTTGATGATCATGCTGGGTACATGTGTATGCATGTCCAAAATCCCAAGAGAAGAACAAAGGAAAAGGGATTGAGATATGGCTATCCCCCTGGGGGGGGGGTGATTTCTCACTTTCCTTCTTTCTGTCTCTTTGCTCTCTCTCTGGCAAGTACACATGCCCTATGCCAAAAACCTAAAAATAAAAAAAAAAATTGGACCTCTTCCACACTCTTGTTTATAATGTAAAATGGTACAGTATTTCTAGAAAACGATATGCAGGTTTCTCAAAAAATAAAAAATAGGGAACCAGCAGTTAGCGTAATGGCTATGTCGCTGGATTCCCACGTAGTCGACCGCAGTTCGTGTCCCGGACCCAGTGGCTTAAAAAACTCATGCCGGGCGCGTGTGCGTGCGTGCCCAAGATCCCGAGAGGAGAATGGAGGAGAAGGGATTGCGGCGTGACCATCCCCCCTGGGGGGTGATTTCTCGCTTTCTGTCTCTATGTCTCTCTCTGTCTGTCTGGTGAGCGCACGCGCCCTACAGTGAAAATCTCTCAAAAATAAATAAATAAATAAATAAATAAAAATAAAAAATATAAAATAGAACTCCCATATGATCTAAAAATTCTACTTCTGGGTTTATACCCAAAAGAATTAACACAGGATCTTAAATAGTTATTTTTACAATCATGTTCATTGCAGCATTATTCACACTAGCCAAGAGGTAGATATGACTTGAATGCCCATCAATGGATGAATGGATTTTTTTAAATGTGGAATATAATTGAACCTCAAAAAAATAAGAAAATCTTGTCATATGTTACAGTATGGATGAACCTCAAGGGATTATGCTAGGCAAAACAAGACAGTCACAAAAAGGCAAATTACTGCATACTCAACTTATATATCCAAAGCAAAACTCATAGAAACAGAAAGTTGAATACTAGTTGCCAGGGGCTGGGGGAAAGGGAAATAGAGGAACTTATTCAGAGGATGTTGTTTCAGTCATGAAGGATGGGAGGTGACTAAGGATCTGTGACAACAATGTGAGCATGGTTGACAATATTGCACTATACACACTTGGAAATTATTGGGAGGATTAATTTTATGTTACGTTTGCCATAATTGAAAAATATATATATTGTGCAAATACCCCTGTGTCAATAAGTACTGCAACATCAAAAATAAGATAGTAAATGTTCTGTCATGTGTATTTTGTCACAATTTAAAAACTAATTTAATGGTTTAAGCCAAAAGGGAAATTTAAAGCTCAAGTAGTTAGAAATTATCTTTGGTGGTAGATTTAGAGACGTGACATGTAAAATGCTACCTGCCAATAAATGTATTTGATTGCTAGATGAGATCTAAGCCCCAATCTATTGCCACATCCCAGCTAAGGACTCCCAAGAGGGACCAGGAGGAAACTCAGGAAGCAGAAGTCATGCTTATTCTCTTTCCTTAGGACTCATACACCCCCTTGACACTTTATGCCTCAGTTTCCCTATCTAAGCCATACGGAAGCTAGAGCAGTTGGGTGAGCTTTATGACTTTCCATCCTTAACCTTGTATGATCCAGTCTCTAAGTTTACTTTCCTTTCTCTTTTTCCTTTTTACTTCTTTTGTTTTGGTAAAGTCCTAAAAATAAACAAATAAATAAATAAATAAATAAATAAATAAATAAATAAAAAATAAACCCACACACTTTCCATATGGTGTTTCCTGGAGGCTGGCCAACTCCCCAGCACCCCAGGGCTGGCAATGATGCATATGCATGGACCAAGAAGGCTGTCCGGCCACCCGCAGTGTGATCACAGCCTGTCGCCAAATGTGTCCGTGTCAGCCAGCCCAAGCACCACCCTCCCTCCTTGTCAGGCCCCAAATCTCCACTGCATTGTCAGGCCTCTGAATTAGTGGCCCTCAAAGCAGCCCCACACGTCTACATGAGCACATATTATGGTGGGTGTGAGTAGGAGAAGAAGGAGACTAGGAGGAGCTACTTGGCTGGCCACACATTCACAGAAAGTCTCAAATTTAGATGCGACATTTTCACCAAATGAAGTTATACAGTAAAGCCATGACAATGCACAGAAGGACTGGAAGAAGATTCTCATCTTTCATCTTTAAACATGGGTCCCCTCATCAGACCGAACTGACTGAGTGTGTTGTGAATTAAGTTTTTAAAAATAAATCCTATAATTACCTTATGAATAGCAGATTACATTGTAGGACATTGCCACCTGTGGTAGAGCACTGAAAACAGAATTAAGTTGAGAGATTATGACTAGCTATCATTCAAACCATAATGGATATAGCAGTGTCTATTTGATCAAAAGTTTTGAAGTATTATTATTTTACCATAAATATTCTGACATTTTGCATTTATCAAAATTATTGTCATGTAGTTGATGGGTACAGAATAATAAATTATTATATTGTGTGTACTTTAGTGTCAAAATATTAATATTAAAGAAAATATCCAAGTATTAAAAAATAAAACTGCACAATAATTTTTGTTGACCTGTTTTGGCATTTATTCATTTTTTACTATACAGGAAGAATCAAGACTTGGAGAGAAGGCCCTGGATGGTAGGTGCAGGTAATAACCCATGCAGTAGGGTTCCGAGTTCAAGTCTCAAGACTTCCCTAAGTATGTCAAATACACATGTGTCCATGATTCTGGCCTGGCTGAAGCTGGGGGTGGATAGTGGCATCAAGACCCCATTAGAGTACTATATCTCTGTGTCTCTATCTCTCTTAATCTAAGAATAAATAAATAAACTTTTAAAAATATATGGAGGCTATTCAGGTCTCTCTTAGGTCCTGAGAGTCTATGAGTACCTGGTATGTGTGAGGTTCTCTCGGGGAATCAAGGATGAGTCACACATAATCTTTGTCCTCCAAGAGCTCAGAGTAAGAAAGACAAAATGTGAACATAATAGTCAAGACTCAATGCAAAATGAGAGCCATGCAGATTGGGAGCTGCTGGGGAGATGACATTTCAGTGAAGCCTTGAAGGATGAAACTGAATTTTTCATTTGGGATATGGAAGGAGCCATGAAGCCTGTCTATTCTAATCTCCTCTTTTGGCATAAACTGAGGTCTGTCCAAGTAACATATTGACATCATATTAGCAATTAGACCTGAGGAGGTGGGAATTAAAGGGCAGAGAAGCAAAGCAGAGAAGAAGGATGAGGGCTCCAGGTGGAAGAAATGGTACTAACAAAACTAGGAGAGCTGGAAAGTTTAAATGTCTACATCAGATCGTTTAAGGGGTGTTAACTTCCTGGGTTCTAGGCTGACTAGCACATGACCCAGTTTTGACCAATGTGCCACTGACCCCAGTGATTGATCAGAAATGAACATTTAACCCTTACCCTAGTGATTGGTTAGAGATGGACATTTAACCCAGTGATTGGTTAAAAGTAAGCCAAGTGTGTCCAAAGGGATTCAGTCTCCAGAATTTCACCAGAGAACTAAGACATGCAAGGAGCTGCCTTGGACCAACTTGCTTGAGAAAAGAGACTCCAGAAAAAAGGAAACCAGTGAGGTCAAGAAGGATCAAGTTCTAAAATTGATGTTTGAACTCCCAAACTGCTATGTTTAATCCATAACTAGACTTCTCTGTTGCAAGAGCCACTCTATTTTCCTTTTGACTCAAATCAATTTTTCTTGGGTTTCTGACATTTTCTTCCAAAGAATTCTTATTTCCTCACTCCAAATAAAAAAAAAAAAAAAAAAGGTAGCTCAGGTTACTGGAGAGTGAAAGAGACCTCCCTCAATTTCCCCCACTGGTACAGTAACATGGACTACTTCATCAGGTAAATTAACTGATCCCTAGAAAATCCCAAGGGAAAGGCACCCAATAAGGTGGAATCTCTATGAGGCAGGCTAATTTGCCTCCCATCAGAGGACTTGGTGGTGAGGCATGAATGTTTTATCCTTCTTCCTAACACTAGCCTTGAGTTCACTTAAATCAATTGAGGCCAGGTGATCTGACAGTTCAGCCAACTTGGGAGACTCTGGATGGTTTTATAATTCCCCTTTCAAAGGGAACTATCTGTAGATCTCTGTCTCTCTATCCACATTTTTTCCTAAGTTCCTCTGCCCTCCTCAAAAATCTCTAGTGTCTCTTTGTTCAGTGACCAAAACACCAGAGTACTGAAAACTTCTGCTGGAGTTTAATCACATGCAGGTATAAAACATGACAAACTAGGGAACCAGCAGTTAGCGTAATGGCTATGTCGCTGGACTCCCACGTAGTCGACCGCGGTTCGTGTCCCGGACCCGGTGGCTTAAAACTCACGCCAGGCGCATGTGCGTGCGTGCCCAAGATCCCGAGAGGATAATGGAGGAGAAGGGATTGCGGCGTGACCATCCCCCCTGGGGGGTGATTTCTCGCTTTCTGTCTCTCTGTCTCTCTCTGTCTGG
>NW_006159927.1:522013-533292 GCF_000334495.1 Tupaia belangeri chinensis | reverse complement strand
TATATAAAAACTCCCCAAAAAAAAAAAAAAAAAAACATGACAAACTATTGAAGGCCAAGCTTAAAAACAAACATCCAAGCAGCCCACAGTCCCATGGATTCAATATCACGAGAGCTCAACTCTGCAAAACACTGAATCAGTTTGAAATAGCTAGTAGGCAAGAAAGAACAGAGACTTTAGCAAATTACAAGATCCAAGAGCCTACAGGCAGTGGGCATGCCACTTAGGCTGCTGAATGAAAGTTGGCAGGATGCTGGTGCTCAGAGGTGATGCCAACAACCCCTCCCAAGACTATGTCTATGTAGGGTATGGGGCACCAGGGTTTAGCTGGCCCAGAAATGGATGGTGCGAACTTGAGCACACAGGGGAATAAAACAGAAGAGCAAGGAGCAGGGTGCCCGCAACAGATGAATGTGCTCATGGAGGAAGGAGGGGATGGGAAGAAGGATGAGTTGGAAGAGCCTTGGGGACCATCTATTTTAGGAACAGAGGGGTTATGCAGAGGGAGGAGAGATCATCTGAAAGTCATTACAGTCTCTTCAAATGGCAAGGGAAACACCGTTCTCCCACCTCCTGGACACCAGCATTTTGATTGACGTGGCTACCCCTCTTGGCTAGAACAGATGGAGGAGACAGTGCCCCAAGAAGGAGCTGGAGGTTGTCTCTTCCTCACTCCTCCTGCCCCATGAAAGATGATCCTGTTCAAGAGCTCAAACTATGCCTCAAAATCAAAAAAATTCTATGCGAGTCTTTCACCCCGGACATTGCCATCCGGCCTTGCAGAGTTCTGGCTCAGGTGCAATATGTCTGCTGTCTTGACTTAGTTTTGTTCTCAAGAAGACACCTTCTGTTCCCTATCCTAAGAAAAATAGAGAGCTCTAGAAGGAGATTCCTGAGAATATCCCAACCCATGGATCCCAATCTGTAGTGAGTGAACTGACTGGGCATTCTGTACTCTTCTCCATGGCCTGGAATATCCCTCCATTACCCAGGGTGTTTTTTCATTGTCCAGATAACTTCTCCACCATCTGGTGCAGTCCTCTATCACCTGAAGTAGTCCTTCACCACCTGGAAAGTTCTCCACCATCTCAGATAGTTCTCACCACCTGGGATAGTCCCACCATGTAGGGTACTTCTCCATCATACGAGGCAGTCCTCTACCAATGTGGGCAGTCCTCCACTCCCCAAGGTACTCCTCCACCAGGTCAATCTTTTATGGTTTGGAGAAACACCTTTGAACAGGCATGTTCTGAATCAAATTATCCTCCTATCTAACACCACCCTTGAATTCACTTAGATCAATGGAGGCTCTGAAGATCTGACTATGCTGCAAACTTGGAAGACTCTGGGTGGTATTAGAATTGCAGATCCAGTCTTGAGGAGAAATCTACCAGGTAGGAAGTTCTTGTGAAATTATGTTGAATGATCACTGGCCATTGGTGCACACCAGGAAGAAGTATTGCTTCCTATTCCCAACACAAAGAGATCACCCCAAAACACTATGTGACATATATCCAGTTTAGAGAGAGTTGGTGTTAACATGAGCTTCAGAGGAAAACTCAAGTTCTACCAGATTTGGTCCAAATTCTGCCAGAGCAAGCTGCACAACATTAGTTAAGCTACTTAACGCTTGTAAGACTCAAGTATCCTTGCATGTCAAAAGGGGATCATTGGGATGATAGTGGTAGACACCTCAGAACATCATACATCAATTGGCATATTGCTATGTTCAGTAGATGTTTGATGCTTTAGCATCCTTTATTTCTAAGAAGCCATCTAAAGCAGACCTCAATATTTTTCCCCATTCTACAGATAAGAACACTGGCTCTTGTCACCTGCTTACTGCCCTTCCTAGCATCTCCCACTGCCCATCCTGCTGAGCCTGGCATGTGGAAAGGGTTCAGGGAAGATCATTAAACTATCTATAAGATAAGCATAAGGCACTGGGAGTCCAAGATATCAGAAAACAGGTGGTGATGAGTTATAACACCTAAGGTCAGAACTGAACAAGAAGATAAGGGAATTCCACACAGTGGTTCAAAGTAGGATAGTGTCTACAAATGCCTACAGCTCCTCAGCAGAGTCAACACACTGGCTGACTATCCTTAGATGGCATTAATAGGGTGGAGGTTGGGCCAGATTGTGGCACAGCAATAAAACACAACACTCAACACAAACACATCAAGGCTTACCTAGATGGGAAATTTCTGGGTTTGTGTCTGGGATCCTTCCTGAATATGCCAGGCGTGATCATGCCCCAGACTTTCATGCCCATCTACAGGGCTGGCTGAAGTCGGCAGCATCAAGACTCTGTTGGGCTCTCTGACTCTCTCTCTCTCTCTCTCTCTTTCTCTCTCTCTCTTGTTCATGAAAGAAAGACAGAGAAAGAAAGGAAGAAAGAAGAAAGAAAGAAAAAAAGAAAGAGGAAGAGAGAAAGAGGAGAAAAAGAAAAAGGAAGAAAGAGAGAGAGAAAGAAAGAGAAAAAGGAAGAGAGAGAAGAAGGAAAGAAAAAAGAAAAGGAGAGAAACCTTTAAAAATACAGGGTGGGAGTATAGTTGATGGATGGTCTTCATTAATTCATTGATCCAACTCATATTTGTCTATGATGTGCCATGCTGGGAGCAATAGGGTAATAACACAGTGATATAAACTTTCCATCCACCAGAATCTTCATAGCGAGCCCCAGGGATACTCAAAGTTTCTTCTCACTGCAGGAAGGAAGGACAAGGAGAGAACTTCATGTGAAAGGCTCCCAGAGTCAATGCTTGGAGCCCTTTATGGTTCTCATCCTTCATCCCCAGCCTCCCCACTAGACACACAGACTTACAGCATAGAGAGTATTTCAGAATCTTCGAAAACACCCTTATCTGTAAAGAGGTTCTTAAGTCAAACGATATAAGCTACCTACTCCCATCAATTCTGGCAAGTGTCCATGGCCTTGTGGTAGATTACCAGGTTGGCTGGACACATTTGGCTACCACTGATGGTATGGAGCAGATAATAGGGGATAATAAGTGACCCAAACACAATCACTGAAATAATAGTTTTCCTTTACTTTAGAAGTTTATTTTCTGAGAGAGAGAGAGAGAGAGAAAGAAAGAGAGATAAACAAGGACCCTTGATAGGGTCTTTATGCTATGATTCTCCTCCAAGCTCTGAAATTAGCAGGGATCATGGGCATGCCCATGTATCACCATAGCTGAGCCCTGAACCAATATTTATTAACCACCTCCTATGTGCCCAACAGAGGGTTGGAGAAATAATAGTAATGAGGCAGTAATATGAGACTGAGCTTTGTGAGCCATAAGAGAGCCTCCTCATCTCAGGGGAAGGAAGGAATACAGGGAGTGGGTGCCTCTGGAATAAACTTGTGAGGCCACACCCTTTGTCCTTCAGGCCTCTCACTCCCCCAGTGCAATGGTCTGGATAATGGTTTGTCCTCCAATGGTTCATATCCTGGAAGCTTGGTTTCCAATATAATCATGTTGGGAGGTGGTGAGACCTTTGAGAGGTGAACCCAATAGATGATATTTGGATTATGGTGCCATGAATAGATTACTGCTGTTTTGCAGGAGGGAGTAAGTCCTCTCTTAACTCTTACAGGAAGAGTTAATTCTCATAAGGGTGGGTTGTTATAAAAGATGGATGCTCACAGCTCATATGCTCTCTCCCTTTGCACATGCCTGCCTTCCTCTTTGCTTCTATCAGCCATATCATGGAGCACCAGAAACCTTTGGACACTTTCCACTACCAGAATCATGAGCCCAATAAATCTCTCTTCTTTATAAATCACCCAGGCATTTATGTTTAAAAATAATGGATCTAGGAGCCAGCAGATGGCATGGAGGCTAAGGCGGCTGGATCCCACATAGCTGACGGAATAATACAAGTCCTATACATAGCAGCTTGAAAAACATTCCAAGTGTATGTGTGTCATGCCCAAAATCTCAAGAAGCGAATAGAGGAGAAAGGATTATGGAACAGTCATCCACCATAGGGAGTGATTTCTCAGTTTCTCTCTTTCTCTTCCCAACCCCAGCAAGCACATGTGCTTTATAGCAAAAACTAAAGTAATAATAATAATAGACTCAGACATCCAAGCTCCTCATATCCACCTGTTGCAATTGTCTTAGGTCAAGTGTGAAATAGATGCCCTCTGCCCTAAATCTTTCCAAATGTTTACAACTCTCCAAGAGACTTCATGCTGGCCATCCCCACTGGGCTGGCCCTAGAGATGGAGATCTCCTTTAACAAACATACTTTAATGACTCATAGTCTCCCTTCTGGATGAAGCATTTGCCAGCAGCCTTCTCAGGTCTCCGAGCCTCTACCCTGTCCTTCTCATGAGTATACATCTCTCTGGCCATGAGGTGATAAAAAATCAGTCCTGGGAGTCTTGCCTTATAATGAGTTCTTCTCACAGGTCTAAGTAGCACAGAATCAGAGGTGACCCTTTGGCAGTCTGGTCCAATCCTCTTGTTTGACAGATGGAAAAGTTGAGTCCCAGAGTTCCATATTGCTCTGCAATCCCCATCCCTATACCTAGTACCCCTAAACAGGTCACTGGCTAACCAACTTACTCCTGCCTACTGCCTCCAGTGCTGGTGCCTTCCTGGAAGAAAGGAGGAATGTCTTTCTAGAAGTTGATGTATTTGTCCCTATTGCTGTTTGACAAGTAGATCCCGCAGGCTGAGTGATGTCCCTGAGTTACCTCACAGTTGGCAAATCAAATCCACCGATTCTGTACACACCCACTCCAGCATTCTCCAGACCCTCTGCCTTCCTCTGTAAGTGCAGGTGAAAAATTGAGACTTAATCCCTGGCAGACCAAATTAACCCAGCAAATTAGCCACACTGTTTTTCTCTCCTAACTCCTCCTGGGTCCAAGCAACAGAGCGAGGAAAAAAGGACAAGGCTCAGCCAGACAGGCAGCACAGTGCAGGCAAGCGCCTACAGGGCTTGCTCATATTTAAAACTTCCTTTCATATATTTTTAATAAAACAACTGATACAAATTCAAAACCAACTTCATAAATCAAACATTATTCAATGTTGGCGGCTTCAAGGTTTCCCTAGCACTTGGCTGGGAGCATGCAGCTCTCCCAGATGGGGGCTTTGCACTCGAGTGCTTGAGGTTTTGTGAAAGGTTTATTGGATTTCATAGTCCCTTAAGGGGAAACCCTTTAAATGTCTTTGCAATTATAAGTCTAATAACACTTTCAGCCCTTGGACACAGCCTTGACTTGACAGAGATAAGGAACTCGAAGTTGCTCAGTCAATACCAAGCTATTAATCTCTGTCACCTCGCTGTCACCGCGGCTCAGGAAAACAATGTCGTTTCTTGACCTAGGTGAAGGCATGGAGTGATTTTATTCAGAATGTCAGCATTCATCAACCCATATTTTGTCACCCCCTCACTTCTTTGAAGAACTCCCAGTTCTTCATCCTGCCTATGTTGACACCCTTCCAATCAAAAGAGTTTCCTTCAGTCTTGGCCTATTATTATTATTTAGCACTTATCCAAGTGTAAAAACTCTTTAAGAATAAAGTTTTTTCCTGCTGTAAAAGATCCAGCAGATGAATCACTTTATGCTGCTCTTTGGTGACCCAAGCCAAGGACGGCTGGACATTACCAAATGCCATGTTTGTTTACATATTCAAATGAAGGTTAATTTTTATCCTGTCTCTGCGCAAATTTGATTAGGGTGGGGCTCTCTTCCCTCCCTTAGTGATATATTTATATCAGTATCCTTCTCCTTAACCTTGGAAAAAAACTCAAGAAATTGTTTAAAAAAAAATCCCAATGATAAACTAACAAGGAAAGATTAAATGGTTTCCAGCAGAACATCCAACCATCTCTCTTACTGTGGTCAAAGACAATAGGAAATGCTTGTTTTAACCCAGCTGGAACCTAGCCTCTCAGGCACAGGATGGAGTGAAGCAGTGCTGATGGGCACCCACACTTCTAAAGCACCAGGTATCACCAGAGCAAGAGCTGCCAGCCAGACTTCCAAAGGCTTCAGGCTATCCTCAGGCACAACCCAGGATCCAGACTTGGAGAATTAATACTCCAGAGTCTTTTTGTCTCTGGAATTTCTTGGGAGCTCGGGAGGTAGGAGGAAAAGGATCAGGCAGGGTTCCAGCCTCTAAACCTCCAATAGTACCTGTTTTATATAGTACATCTCTGAATCAGGGTTTATTTGGATTATGCCCTCCAGACATCTTAGTTGGTATAAAGTGTAGCCATGAAAACATGCTTCTGCATTTATTATAGGATACCAGCACTAAACACCTTCTAGTGTTAGCAAACAGTTTGGTATCTAAATATCCCTAGTATTAATGTAGTTTTAAAAAACCAAATCAAACAAAGCAAAACAACGATGAAAATCCTTCTGTCTTCCTTTAGAAAACTCTAAAGATTTTCTGTTTTTACTGTGGGTGCCAGGAGGCTCAAGCCCTAATAATTTATTAAAACCAGCACATTTGTAATAATTTTTGGTCTTGTTTTTCTTCTGCTGCTTGTATTTTTGGCAACTTCTTATCATGCTCTCTCTTATAGGTCACTTTTAATCCCTTTTTCAGAGATGAAGGGTTTCTCGAAGCTAAGACTTGGTAAATCAAGGTATAATCCCAGCTCTGCCTCTAATTTTTTGGAGGTATGAGCAAGTATTAAGTTGGCCTCAGCTTTCTCATTTATAAATAGGATCACATGAAAATAAAAAGCTTCCATACAGAAAGGGAACAATTAACAGAGTAAAGAGACAGCCTATGAATTGAGAGAAAATATTTGCAAGTTATACATCTGATAAGGAATCAATATCTAAGGTATATAAGGAACTCAAATAATTATATAGAAAGAAAAAAAATAATTCAATTAAGAAATGGACAAAGGGGGTTGACCTGTGGTCTAGTATTTGAGGTTTGGGTCTCATACAGCCAACACAGTGGCTTGGAAAACATGCCAAGTGCAGATGCATGCATGCCCAAAATCTGGATAGGAGGAAAAAACAGAGAAGAAAGGACTATGCTGTTACTATGCCTCATGGGGAATGCTTTCTAATTTTCTATGTCTCTGTCTTTCTCTCTCTGGCAAGTCCACATGCTCTCTGGTAAATTAAAAAATAAATTAAATTGAAAGAGAAATGACCTAAAACAAACATTAAAAAAAAAGAAGAACATACTGGGGCCAGCAGATGGCATAATGGTTACATCGCTGGATTCCCACATAGTCAAATATGGTTCAAGTCCTGAAACCAGTGGCTTAAAACTCATGTTGGGCACATGTGCATGCATGCCCAAAATCCTGAGAGGAGAATGGAGGAGAAGGGATAGTGGTATGGCCATCCTGACTGGTGGATGACTTCTGACTTCCTGTATCTCTGGTGAGCACACATGCCCAGTAGCAAAAATCTCCCTAAAAATTTTAAATAAAAAAAATATATATATACCAATAGTCACACATAAAGGAAAAATGGTCAACATCACTAATAAGGAGAAAGAGGCTAATTAAAACCATAATGAGCTATTACCTCACACCTGTTAGAATGGCTCCTATCAAAAAGATAAAATATAACAATTGTTGGTGAGAAAAGAGAACCCTTGTATATTGTTGTAACATAAATTAGTACAACCATTAAGGTAAACATTATGAAGGTTTCTCAAAAAAATAAATAAATAAATAAAACTCCATCTCCTGGACTCCTGAAATAGTCAGACAAGAAGCCATTTTAAAGCTGAAGTGTGTCCTGGTGAGTTCAGGGAAGTTATGCTCTAAACTCCATCTCCAAGACTACTGAACTATTCAGACAAGTGGAGGATAGATTTTGTTACAGAATGACCAGAAACAACAGCAGAGGAACAAGAAACATGATAATCAGGAAAATATCTCTCCCCTAAGAGAAAAGAACAATTCCTCATCATCCACAGACAGTACAGTAGATCTCATGGTAATGTCTGATAGAGAATTCAGAATATTCGTAGTGACAAACTAAATGAGATGCAAAAGTTGAGAGATAATGAACTCCAGAAGATGCAGGAGAAAAGAGATAATGAGTTCCAAAAGGTGTTGAAGTTCTTTCATGACTTGAAAGAGGAAATACACACCATAAAAAAAGAATCAAATGGAGCTACTAGAGATGAAGAATACCATTTAGGAAATCAAAACCTCCCTCGAAAATATTAAAAGCAGATTAGTCCATGCAGAAAATTTAATCTCAGACGTTGAAGACAAAACCTCTGATCTAGAAAAACAACCAAAAAAACTGAGAGAATAACCCCGCCAAAAATGAGAATACTATACGAGAAATATTAGACTGCATTAAGAACCCAAACATCCTGATAATTGGTATCCCAGGTGAGGAAACTAATAAGGACACTGATAATCTATTCCATGAAATCTTAGAAGAAAACTTTCCAAATCTAGAGAGGCATTCAAATATCCAGATGTAAGAAATACAAAGGATTCCTAATAGAATTAACCCAAGAAGAACTTCTCCAAGGCGCATCATAGCCAGACTGGCCAAATCTACAGACAAAGACAAGATACTAAAATTGGCAACATAGAAATGTCAGGTTATTTATAAAGGTCATCCAATCAGGTTAACCTCAGACCTCTCATCAGAAACAATGCAAGCAAGGAAAGAGTGACCAATTTAATGCTAGGAACAAGAAATACCAATAGTAACGTTGAATGTTAACTTCCAGGATTTAAATGGAAAGATTGGACCATAGTAACACTGCATATTCAACAGAAGAGTGTTTGAACAGGGACCAGCAGATGGCATAATGGCTACACCGTTGGACTCCCATGTAGCCGAGCGCAGTTTGAGTCCTGGACCTGGGGTTAAACTCACGCCGGGCATGTGTATGGCCATCCCCCCGGGGAGTGATTTTTCACTTTCTATCTCTCTGTATCTGTCCTTCAGGCGAGTGCCCGCATCCTATAGCAAAAACCTCTAAAAAAAAAAGAGTGTTTGAACATAAGACTGAAATCACGAAATAGAATTTATGACTTTTGAGTAAAATATTACTAATTTCTTTTTTTACTATGCTTTGTTTACCCAATTTAAACATTTTACTTTCTTTTGAGTTGTTGATAGGTTCAGCAATTTGTTAAAATATTTTTCTTGTTTGTTTCTTTAAATGGAAACATAAACTGTTTTTCCTTCCTGACCCCTCTTGAATTGTAAACATTTGGGAGTATTCTTATTTTTTGGCAGAACAGTTATTTGCATAAGTTCAATAATGCTTGTTGCATTGAATCAGAAGTTTAAAATAGTCTCCTCTAAAATGAGAAACAGAAGTTTTCCAAGGCATGGAGCAGCTACTGAGCCCATTATTCTTGCGTGTTCTATGCAGAATCTAGCACAGGGACTGACACTGTGGATATCCTCAAGCAATTTCCTTGGACAAATACTAACTCTGTAATTAAAAGAAAAGACTGTCAAGAGCTGCACTATCCAGTATGGTAACCACTAGTCACAGTGAGGCCATGTAGTTAAATTAAAATATTAGTCCTTTAATTCATTAGTCATATATGCTCAATAACATCATGTGACTAGTGGCTACCATATTGCATGGCACAGATAGAAAACATTTTTATCATTCTGAATAACTCAATGAATGAAATTTAAAAATTCAATAGAAAACTTTAACCACAGATTAGCTAAAACAGAAAATATAATCTCTGAAATCATCCAGAGAATTGAGGGGTGGGGGGGACAAAGAAATAGTGTAAAAGAATGGAGACAATTTACATGACTTACGAGATACCATAGGGTCCACAAATAATTGCAGTCTGAGAGTAGAGTTACAGAAGGAAAACAGAAAAAGTTAGGGATAAAATGTTTATTTAGCAAAATAATTACTGAAGATTTTCAAGTCTTGAAAGAGGTATGGACATTCAAATACAAAAAGCTCAAAGATCTTCGAACAGATTCAATCCAAAGTGTTTTTAAACAAGACACATTATAGGTGCATTGTCAAAATAAATTGTCAAAAGTCAGTGACACAGAGAGAATTTAAAAAGCAGCTAAAGAAAAGTATCAAGTGACATATAAGGGAATTCCCATTAGACTAACAACTTTTTAGCAGAAACTGCAGGCCATAGGGAATGGAATAATAGAGTTAAAGTCCTAAAAGACAAAAAATTGCCAACCAAAAATCTTATACCTACCAAACCTGTCTTTTGGAATTGAAGGAGAAATAAAAGTTTTTCCCAAACAAACAAAAACTGAGGGAATTCACCACTAGACCAGCCTTAAAAAAAAAAAAATGCTTAAGTAGGGAGGGGGCTATATTTTAAAGCCAAAGGATAAGAAGAACTGCCATCATGAAAACACATGAAAATATAAAACTTACTAGTACAGCAAGTATACAAATAAGAAAGAGAAAGAAACCAAACTTTATCACTCAGAAAACCACTAAACTTTGAAGATAAACACTAAGAGAGGAAGAAAGAAATGAAAAATATATAAAACAAAATATACATACAGAAATATTAATAAATTGACATGAGTAAATTCATGCCTATCAATAACGTCCCAAAGCGTAAATGAATTAAATTCCTCAATTAAAAAAATATAGACTGGGTGAATAGGTTAAAAAACACACAGGTACACAAGAAACAACTGTATGCTTCCTATAAGAAACTCACTTGGCCTATAAAAACACACAGGCTGAAAATAAAGAAATGGAAAAAATATATTCCATGTGATTGAAAAACAAAAGCAAGCAGGAATAACTACATACTTTTATTCAGAGAGATAGAGATTTTTGCTATAGGGCATATGCACTTAACAGAGAGACAGAAAGCAAGAAATCACCCTCCAAGGGTGATGGCTATACCACAATCCCTTCTCCTCCATTCTTCTCTCAGGATTTTGAGCACACATGCACACATGCCTCATATGAGTTTTAAGCCACTGAGTCCGGGTATTGAACTGTGGTACAACAATGTAACCATTATGCCATTTACTGGTCCCAGGAATAATTATACTTATGTCAGCTAAAATAGACTCAAAATCAACAACAATGAAAAGAAAACCAGGTGCAATGACATACACCTGGAGTTCTGGCACTCAGAAGGCTGAGGCAGAAATATTGCAAGCTCAAGCCCAGCAGGTGGCCTAGTAGCTACATTGCTGCACTCCCATATGACCAACCACAGTTTGTGTCCCAGACCTGGAGGCTTGAAATTCATGCCAGGTGCATGGACCCAAAATACTGAGAGGAAAATGGAGGAAAAAGGATTTCAGCGTGGTCATGTCCCTGTGGGTGGAG
>NW_006159927.1:517285-521956 GCF_000334495.1 Tupaia belangeri chinensis | reverse complement strand
CCAGGGGATCAATTTTCCCTAAAAAAAAAATTTCTTTCAGAAAAAAAAAAAAAGAAGGGAGAAAGGAAGAAGGAAAGAGAGAAAGAAAAAGAAAGAAGAAAGGAAAAAGAAGAAAAGAAATATTCCAAACTCACAGCCAGCCTGGGCAACATAATAAGATACTCTTTGAAAGAATTGAACATGCTAGCCTGTGCCTGTGGTCCCAGCTACTAAGAGGCTGAGGCAGGAGCACTGCAATACAGTGACAGCCTGTCTAAAACACCACATACACACACACACACATACACACATACTACAAGGAAAAAACTGTAAAACAAATTTGTGAAGCATTCCATATTTTTATAAAAATCAATTTACAAAAATCTATAGCATTTTTGTACACCAACAATGAACAGACTGAGGCAGAATTGATTAAAGCAATTTCATTTATGATAGCCACCAAAAACTGAAATACCCAGAAATAAACCTGACCAAAGAGATTAAAAACCTCTACAAGGAAAATTATGAAAAAATTTTTTAAAAATGGCTACAATGCAAAAGAATAGAAACACACCTGTGTTCTTGGATAGGAAGAATCAATATAATCAAAAGGAAAATTTTACACATTCAATGTGATAGGGCCAGCAGATGGTGTAGTGTGTAAGGAACTGGTCTCCCATATGGTGGACCAGGTATGAGTCCCGGACCCAGCAGCTTGAAACTCACGCAAGCGCATGTGCATGCATGCCCAACGTCCCAAGAGGAGAATGGAAGAGAAGGGATTGCAGCATATCAGGTCCCCTGGAGGATGATTTCTCGCTTTTTCTCTCTTTCTGTGTCTCCAATAAGTGCACATATTTGATAGCATAAATTTCTCTTAAAAAAAGGTAATGTGATTCTTGAGTCACCGCCGCGCAGCAAAGGCGCCGCTTGCGAATCGGACTGGGTCCCGGCCCACTCTGCTCCCGGTTATTCGCCTTTCTTTCTTTCAAGATGCCTGAGGAAGTACACCATGGCGAGGAGGAGGTGGAGACTTTTGCCTTTCAGGCAGAAATTGGCCAACTCATGTCCCTGATCTTCAATACCTTCTATTCCAACAAGAAAATTTTCCTCCGGGAGTTGATCTCTAATGTTTCTGATGCCCTGGACAAGATTCTCTATGAAAGCTTGACAGACCCTTCCAAGTTGGACAGAGCTGAAAATTGACATCATCCCCAACCCTCAGGAACGGACCTTGACTTGGGTGGACACAGGCATCAGCATGACCAAGGCCGACCTCATAAATAATTTGGGAACCACTGCAAAGTCTGGTACTAAAGCTTTCATGGAGGCTCTTTAGGCTGGGGCAGACATCTCCATGATCGGGCAGTTTGGTGTTGGCTTTTATTCTGCCTATCTGGTGGCAGAGAAAGTAGTTGTGATCACAAAGCACAACGATGAGGGGCAGTATGCCTGAGAATCTTCTACCGGGGGTTCCTTCACAGTGCGTGCCGATCATGGTGAGCCTATTGGTCGGGGTACTAAAGTGATCCTCCATCTTAAAGAAGATCAGACAGAATATTTACAGGAGAGGCGAGTAAAAGAAGTGGTGAAGAAGCACTCACAGTTCATAGGCTATCCGATCACCCTTTATCTGGAGAAGGAAGAAGAGAAGGAAATCAGTGATGATGAGGCAAAGGAAGAGAAAGGTGAGAAAGAGGAGGGAGACAAGGACGATGAAGAGAAGCCCAAGATTGAAGATGTGGGTTCAGATGAGGAAGATGACAGTGGTAAGGACAAGAAAAAGAAGACCAAGATTAAGGAGAAGTACATTGATCAGGAAGAACTGAACAAGACCAAGCCCATTTGGACCAGAAACCCTGATGATATCACCCAGGAGGAATATGGAGAGTTCTATAAGAGCCTCACCAGTGACTGGGAAGACCATTTGGCTGTCAAGCACTTCTCTGTGGAAGGCCAGTTGGAATTCAGGGCATTGCTATTTATCCCTCACCGGGCTCCCTTTGACCTCTTTGAGAACAAAAAGAAAAAGAACAACATCAAACTCTACATTCGCCGCGTGTTCATCATGGATAGCTGTGATGAGTTGATACCAGAGTATCTTAACTTCATCCGGGGTGTGGTTGACTCTGAGGACCTGCCCCTGAACATCTCCCGAGAAATGCTCCAGTAGAGCAAAATCCTGAAAGTCATTTGTAAGAACATTGTTAAGAAGTGCCTTGAGCTCTTCTCTGAGCTGGAAGAAGACAAAGAGAACTACAAGAAATTCTATGAGGCATTCTCTAAAAATCTAAAGCTTGGGATCCACGAGGACTCCACTAACTGGCGATGCCTCTCTGAGCTGCTGCGCTATCACTCTTCCCAGTCTGGAGATAAGATGACTTTCCTGTCTGAATACGTCTCTCGCATGAAGGAGACTCAGAAGTCCATCTATTACATCACTGGTGAGAGCAAAGAGCAGGTGGCCAATTCCGCTTTTGCGGAGCGGTGCGGAAGCGGGTCTTTGAGATGGTGTACATGACTGAGCCTATTGACGAGTACTGCGTGCAGCAGCTCAAGGAGTTTGATGGGAAAAGCCTGGTCTCAGTTACCAAGGAAGGCCTAGAGTTACCTGAGGATGAAGAGGAGAAGAAGAAGATGGAGGAAAGCAAGGCCAAGTTTGAGAACCTATGCAAACTGATGAAAGAAATCTTGGATAAGAAGGTTGAGAAGGTGACAATCTCAAATGGGCTTGTGTCTTCACCCTGCTGCATTGTGACCAGCACCTATGACTGGACAGTCAACATGAAGCGTATCATGAAAGCCCAGGCACTTCGGGACAACTCTACAATGGGCTACATGATGGCCGAAAAGCACCTGGAGATCAACCCCGACCACCCCATTGTGGAGACGCTGCGGCAGAAGGCTGAGGCAGACAAGAACGACAAAGCTGTCAAGGACCTGGTGGTGCTGCTGTTTGAAACTGCCCTGCTCTCTTCCGGTTTCTCTCTTGAGGATCCCCAGACCCACTCCAATAGCATCTACCACATGTTCAAGCTTGGCCTGAGCATCGTTGAAGATGAAGTGACAGCAGAGGAGCCCAGTGCTGCTGTTCCTGATGAGATCCCTCCACTCAAGGGCAATGAGGACGCATCACGCATGAAGGAAGTAGATTAGGAATTACTGGGAAACCTCATATCCTCTGTATAGTGCCCTCGTGGCTCCCACAGCAGCCCTGAGTGGCCCTGTCCCACTTGGCTCCCTCTGCTATGTCTGTAGTGTTTGTTTTTTCCTGTCCTTGTCTAAGACAGGAAATAAAGGCCTCAAGTGCCATCCCCCTTCCTAACTTGACAACAGGGTTGAATGTTGTGTATTGTGGGATTTTTGTTTATCTTGTTTTGAAACTAAAGTTTGCAAAATAAAGATTATGCAGTTTTGGGAACCAGCAGTTAGCGTAATGGCTATGTTGCTGGACTCCCACGTAGTCGACCGCGGTTCGCATCCTGGACCTGGTGACTTAAAATCTCACGCCGGGCACGTGTGCATGCATGCCCAAGATCCCGAGAGGAGAATGGAGAAGGGATTGCAGTGTGACCATCCCCCCGGGGGGTGATTTCTCGCTTTCTGTCTCTATGTCTTTGTCTGTCTGTCTGGTGAGCGCACGCGCCCTATAGCGAAAATCTCTCCAAAAAAAAAAAAAAAATGATGATGCAGTTTTATTAAAAAAAAAAAAAGGTAATGTGATTCTGATGAAATTGCTGGCAAAATTCTTCACAGAAATAGAAAAAACAATCATAAAATTTATCTGGAGTCATAAAAGGCCTCATATCACCAAGGCAATTCTGTGCAAAAAAAGAATGAACGAGAAAGCCTCCTACTATGTGACCTCAAATACATTACAAAGTGGTGACAATCAAACAACATGGTATGGGCACAAAAACAGACACACAGACCAATGGAACAGAATAGAGAATCCAGAAATAACCTCAAAAACATACAACTAATTGGGACCAGCAGTTAGCATAACGGCTATGTCACTGGACTCCCACGTAGTTGATCACGGTTCGCATCCTGGACCCGGTGGCTTAAAACTCACACTGGGCGCATGTGTGTGCGTGCCCAAGATCTTAAGAGGCGTATGGAGGAGAAGGGATTGTGGTGCGGCCATCCCCCCTGGGGGGTGATTTCTCGCTTTCTGTCTCTCTGTCTCTCTCTACACTCGCCCCCTATAGGAAAACCCTCTCAAAAAAAAAAAAAAAAGAAAAAAAAAACATACAACTAATTGGTCTTTGACAAAGGGTGCAAGACAATGTAGTGGAGAAAAGAAAATCTTTTCACCAAACGATGCTGCAAGACTGGATATCCATCTGCACAAAAAATGAAACTGGACTCTTGTCTGTCATCAACACAAACCAATTCAAAATTGATCAAAGATTTAGAAGTTTAACCTCATACTATAAAACTACTAATGGAGGGGGCCATCAGATGGTATAGTGGTTACATCACTGGATTCCCAAATGGCTTACAACAGTTCTGGACCTTGTGGCTTGAAAAACCACGCTGGGTGATAATAATAAATAAAATTTTTACAAAAATAAAAAAATCATACTGGGTTCATGTGTGTGTGAGTGTGTGTGTGTGTGTGTGTGTGTGTGTGCCCAAGATCCCGAGAGGAGAATGGAGGAGAAGGAACTGTGGCATGGCCATCCCCCC
>NW_006159927.1:511803-517271 GCF_000334495.1 Tupaia belangeri chinensis | reverse complement strand
CAGCCCCCCGGCGGGGGGGGGGGGTCTTCACTTTTCCTCTGTCTCTGTATCTCTCTCTGGTGAGCACACATTTAAGGCAAAAATCTCTTACAAAAAAAAACTACTGTTGGAAAATACAGGCAAAACAAAGACATCAGAGTAGGAAAAAAATTTTTTAAAAAGATATCTAAAGAACTGGAAATTATTAGGTAAAAATACATAAATGAGATATCATCAAACTAAAAGCTTCTGTACAACAAAGAAAATAACAATTACAGTGAAGAGACAACCCTCAGAATGGGTAAAAATATTTGCAAACTATGCTTCAGATAAGTGATTAATAACTAGAATATATAGGGAACTCAAACAGCTCACCTGCAAAAAGTTTTTAAAAATGAATAATCCATTTTTTCATTTTTCTGAAAAAGAGTTTTACTTTAAAATTAAGTGTGTAACACTTATCTAATTCCATTGGTATAGATGTTCGTGCCATACTTGATATTTGCAATTAATGTCATAACACACATTTTCGTTTGCAATCTGTACTTGAGTAATGTTTATTTTACGGACTTTGGTAAAGCCCTTTATACATATCATTAATCTCTTTATAGTACATATTTAATGATGCTCCAGTAATCTCAAGGGGAAAAAAAAAACCTTACCTAATAAATTAAACAAAACAAAGCCCACAAAACTCCTTCCCACTCCATAATCCCCTGATCCAATTTTGAAATGGGCAAATGAGTTAAAGCGACTCTCTAAGGAAGACATACAAATGACCAAAATGCATATGAAAAAATGTCCAACACCTCTTACTATAAAGTAAATGCAAATTAAAGCCACAAGGAAACCCCAGTCAGCATGGCAATGATCAAAACAATAAGGAAAAATAAGTGCTGGCACAGTGTGGTGAAACTTTACACTATTGATAGGAATGTAAATTAATACAGCCACTGTGGAAAACAACATGGAGATTCCTCAAAAATTTGCAAACAGAACTGCCATATAACCTAGAAATCCCACTACACAGTATTTACCCAAAGGACAGGAAAACATTTAGTTGGAAAGACACTTGCATATCCATGTTTATTGCAGATTATTCACAATTGCTAAGACACAGAATCAACATAAATGCCCAAAAACTATTGAATGGATTGAAAAAATGTGGCACATATGCATTATGGAACATTACTCAGCTGTAAGGAACAATGATATTCTGTCGTTTGATGCAAAGTGGATGAATATGGAAGATTTAATGCTAAGCAAAGTAAGACAGTCTATGAAAGATATACACTGTATAGCCCTGCTTAATATGTACTAAATATCTGTACTCTGTGGCAGAAAGTGAAAGATCAAAAGATATAGTAGTGTAGATAAGTATAGAAACAGAAATTGTGGTGTGGGAAATGAGTGGATAGTAGAGGGTAGGTATGAGGAGCTTGGGGGAGAAACTCTTAATAGCTACAAGATTGCAAAGTTCTCTGTCAAAAATGATGTTTAGGGTAATACATTGATTTGATTGCTGCATACTGCATGCATACCTTGAAAAATATTGTGTGCAACATAGATATACAAAGATTGACAGTAAATAGGACCAGCAGGTGGTGTGGTGGTTAAGGCGCTGGACACTCCCACGTGACTGACCAGGGTTCAAGTCCTGAATCTGGTGACTTGCTTTCTCACTTTCTGTCTCTCTCACTCTCACCCTCTGTCTCTCTCTGATCAAACTTAAAAAAATAATAATAATAAATAAAATAAATAATTATTTAAAAAGATTGACAGTAAATAATAAATTATAAAAAAGACAAAGATTATTATATAGTAATGCAAGAATCATTTCAGCAAGAAGATATAATATAATAATAATAAATATATAAATACCTAATATTAGAGCATCCAAATATATCAAGCAAATACTAATAGATATAAGGAGAGAAATAAATTCTAGTACAATAATACTTGGGGACACTTCAATGCCTCACTTGCAGCATTTGCTAGATCATCGAGACAAAAGATCATTTTGAAAAATCAGAATTAAATAACACTATAAACCAAATGGACCTAACAGACATTTACAGACCATCTTATGCAATAGCTGCAGAATATTCATTCTGCTTATCAGCACAGGGAATATTCTCCAGAATTAATCCTATATTAAGACTAGAAAAAAGTCTTAATACATTTTTAGAAGTCAAAAATATATTTTTGGGCCAGTAGGTGGTGTGGTGATTAAGATTTTGGACTCTTACAAGACTCACTACAGTTCAAGATCTGGACCAGGTATGTGCATATATGCCCAAAATCCTGAATGAAGGGATTGAGACATAGCCACCTCCACTGAGGGATGAATTCTCATTTTTCTTCTGTCTCTCTCCAGAGAACACACATGTCCTATGGCAAAAACCTTTCTAAAAATCATACTTAGGGACCAGCAGTTACTGTATTGGCTATGTTGCTGGACTCCCACGTAGTCGACCACGGCTCAAGTCCCAGACCCAGTGGCTTAAACTCATGCCGGGTGCATGTGCGTGCGTGCCCAAGATCCCGAGAGGAGAATGGAGGAGAAGGGATTGAGGCGAGGCCATCCCCCCTAGGGGATGATTTCTCTCTTTGTGTCTCTCTGTCTCTCTCTGTCTGTTTGGCGAGCACACATGCCCTATAGCAAAAACCTCTCCAAAAAAAAAAATCATATTTAGAGTCTTTTCCCACTATTAGGTTGTCAATGTTGTTTTTAGAACAACATTGTTCATAAAACAACATTGTTCTTCTATGCAAAAAAACCATGACTTTTCTGACAACCTGATTCATTGGAGTCAGACTAGAAACCAACAAGAGGAACTTCAGAAACTATACAAATATATGCGAATTTAACATGTCTCTAAATGATAATAAAAAATGGTCAATAAAAAAATTAAGAACATTTTTAAATTTTTGAAACACTTAAAAATAGAAAGACATTTTTCCCTACCCCCACTTGGTCTGTCCCTCTCTGATAAAATCAAAATAACTAAATAAATAGATAAAATTAAATTTTAAAAAATCTTAAAAAAGAAAGGGAGCCAGCAGGTGGTGTGGTGGTTAAGGGTGCTGGGCTTTCATGTGGCCAACTATGGTTTGAGTTCCAGACCTAGTGGCTTGCTTTCTCACTTTCTCTCTCTCTCTCTCTCTCTCTCTCTCACACACACACACACTGTCCCTCTCTAGTCAAATTAAAATAAGTAAATAAATAAAGTTAAATAAAATCATTCTTAAAAAGAAATGGAAAAGAGAGCCTACCAAAACCTATTGAATATAGTAAAAGCGATACAAAATAGTAAGTTTATAGCAATAAATGCTTACATCAACAAAAACAAACAAATAAATAAGCAATCTAATGATGCACCTCGAGAAACTAGAAAAGCAAAAACAAACAAAATTCAAATTTAGTAGAAGGAAAGAATGCAAATCTAAGCAGAAATAAAATTGAAACTGAAAAACATTAAATCAACTAAACAAAAAGTTGGTTTTTGGAAACTATAAACAAGATTGACAAACCATTACCTAGACTAAGAGTGAGAAGACACAAATAAAATAAGAAACAGGACCAGCTGGTGGTATGGTGGTTAAGGCAGCTGGCCACATGGCCAACTGCACTGTTGGGGTACCAGACCCACTGGCTTAAAAAACATACTGGGTGTGTATGTATGAGTCCCCAAAATCCTAAAAAAGAGGGAGAGGAGGAAGAGAAGGGATCATGGTATGACCATCCCTCATGGAGAGTAGGGTACCTTCTCACTTTTCTTCTCTCTCTCTCTCTCTCTCTCTCTCTCTCTCTCTCTCTTTTGAGAGCATACACCCTCTGGAAAATTAAAAAACAAAACAGAAACAAACACAAAAAGAAGACATTAGGACTGAAACCACTGAAATACAAAGGATCAGTAGAGATTATTGTGAACAACTATAGACTAACAAATTTGAAAACCTAGAAAACATAAATAAATTCCCAAGGCATGCAATTTACTAAGACTGGACCATAAAGAAATAGAAAGCCTGAACATGCCAGTAATGGCCAATAAGGCCAAATCAGTAATAAAAAGTCTTCTTCCAACAACAACAACAAAAACCCAGGATCAATGGCTTCCCTCTGAATCCTACCAAACTTTTAAAGAAGAACTAACTCTGAATTTTTTTTTAAATTGAAAAGAATAAGAAAAAATAATAATAAAAAGAAGCATCCCTGTTGTAGAGTGCCACTGAATGAACGACCACTGAAGCCAGATTAAGTTTAAAGGGAGTCTTTATTAGCTGGCCAGCAACTACAGTCTGAGGCTCAGGGTGGGAGGGAAGGGGGGAGAGTACTGAGAGTCAGAACTGCAGCCCCAACCAAAGTTTGAGTAGTCTTCTTACAGGAGGTCAGTTACCAGGGGTTTCTATGCAAACAGTTACAGAGGCTGAATCAAGCAGGTTAATTATTTCTGAAGGGAGTGGGGGTTCCATGTAAGCAGTTACATTGCTAAACAAAAGGATTTCGGGCTAGTTAGCAAAGACAGTAGCAGATACAGGATGTCATCCCAGATGCGGTTTTCTACATGGCTAGCACAAGCTATTTTCTCATGGGAAGAGCAAGCAGGTTTACAGAAGCAGACAGCCAGGTTAGGGTAAAAGAATAAAATGGACAAACAGTTGTTCATGTGCAGGATCTAATATGTGGCCTTCCACATCCTTTCAAGACTTTTAAAAAAAATTTGAAAGAAAGAAAGCCTCTCAAATTCATTCTATGAGGCCGGCATTTCTCTCATACTAAAAACAGAGCAGGACACAACAACAAGAAAAGAAAACGACAGACCAATATTCCTAATAAACGTAGATATAAAACTCCTCAACAAAATACTAGCAAACTGAATCCAACAGTACATCAACCAGTTTATGTTATATCTTTTTCTTTTTTTTTAGATATTTTTCCTTAGGGCACATGCATTCACTGGAAAAAGAGAAACAGAGAGAGTGAGAGGAAAAGTGAGGTAGCCATGCTTCAATCCCTTCTCCACCATTCTCCTGGGATCTTGGGCACAAACACACAAATGCCCAGCATAAGTTTCAAGCCACAGGGTCCAGGACTCAAACCACTGTCAGCCATGTGGGAGTCCAGCAACATAACTGCTATACCATCTGCTGGCCCCACAGTTTACACATCATCATCAGGTAGCATTTATCCCATACATGCAAGAATTACTCAATATACAGTGACTGATAAACATGAATAAAAGGCAAAAGTCACATAATCTCTCAGTAGTTCTAGAAAGAGCAGATGATGGGACTAGCAGTTAGTGTAATGGCTATGTCGTTGGACTCTCATGTTGCCAACTGCGGTTTGCGTCCCGGACCCAGTGGCTTAAACTCACACCAGGTGCATGTGCGTGCATGCCCAAGATCCCGAGAGGAAAATGGAGGAGAAGGGATTGCGGTGTGGCCATCCCCCCGGGGGGGGGGGGGGGGGTTCTCCTTTTTTC
>NW_006159927.1:498086-511792 GCF_000334495.1 Tupaia belangeri chinensis | reverse complement strand
GGGGGTGGTTTCTCACTTTCTCTCTCTCTCTCTCTCTCTCTGTCTTTCTGGTGAGTGCATGTGCCCTATAGCAAAAACCTCTCAAAAAGAAAAGAAAAGAAAAGAAAAGAAAAGAAAAGAAAAGAAAAGAAAAGAAAAAGAAAGAAAGAGCACGTGATAAAATCCAACATTCTTTCATGACAGAAACTCTTAACTCTTAACAAATTTGGAATAGAAAGAACATACCTCAACACCATAAAGGCCATTATATGATAAACCCAGAGCTAACATCATACTGAGCAGGTAAAAACTGAAAGTTTCTCCTCTAAGAATTAGAATAAAACAAGGATGCCCTCTTTGCCACTTTTATTCAACATAGTAATGTGAGTTCCAGTCAGAAAAAATTAGACAAGAGAAAGAACTCAAGAGCATCCAAATTGAAAAAGAGCAAGTCAAATAATTTTTGTTTGCTGATGATATTATCTAACATATAGAAAAAGAGATTCCACCACAAAAAAACCTCTTAGAACTGATAAATAATGTCAATAAAGTCACAAGATAAAAATTAACACACAAAATTAATAGTTTCTATATACCAATAACTAGTTAAAATAGAAATCAAGAAAGCAATCTCATTTATAATAGCTACAAAAGTAAGATATCTGGGAGTATACTGGATTGTTGGAAAAGTCATGCTGTATGTTTTTCATGACTTTTCTGACAACCAAATATTTAACTAAGGACATAAAAGACCTCTTCCATGAAAACTCACTTTCCCTGTCTTTCTCTGCCTCTCTCCTGTGAGTGCACATGCCCTATATCAAAATAATAACAACAACAATAATAAACCCAACCATAGTAGCACATGCTGGACTTTGCTGTTGAGCAAGCTGAAGCCACATGGGAGGCCCAAGTTCAATTCCCAGCCCACCCTAAAAATTCAGGCATAGTGGTGTATGTCTATAGCCCCAGTCACTCAGGAGGTACAGACAGGAGGATCGTGACACAGTGAGACACCATGTAAAACACCCCCCCCACACACACACATACACACAATCATAATAATATACAACTGTAAAATAAGAAGAGAAAACCATCTTCACAGTAGGTTTCATTGGACTGTGCTGATAAATAAGAACAAAAATGGGATTATTAAACCAGGACTCATTCTCTTAGAAGCCATAGCCAGGATCTTGGGTTTTTAAGTCTAACAAAGGCTAAAAATAGTCCTGGTAGCATCTTAGGAGATTATATTGATTCAGAACATCTTCTATATCTTGGGAGTTACCTAATGTCACAGGTTAAGATTGATTCCAAGAAAGGGGCTTTCACAAATATTTTATGAACTGAACTTTTTAAGCCTTTAAACACTAGCACCTACCCTCCCAGTGACATGTTATGATAGGAAGATGACAGGAGAAAGAGGCAGAATGAGAACTCTCTGTGGAAGACTAATATAAGTGAGCTCCACTTTGTAACTTATTCCCCCTTGTGACTTTCGCCTTTTGTCCTGGGGCACAGGAGAGTCTTCAGCATCCACAAAAACATTGGAAATAGGGAACCAGCAGTTAGCGTAATGGCTATGTCGCTGGACTCCCACATAGTCGACCGTGGTTCGCATCCCGGACCAGGTGGCTTAAAACTCATGCCAGGCGCATGTGCGTGCGTGCCCAAGATCCCAAGAGGAGAATGGAGGAGAAGGGATTGTGGTGTGACCATCCCCCTGGGGGGTGATTTCTCGCTTTCTGTCTCTCTGTCTCTCTCTGTCTGGCGAGCGCACATGCCCTATAGCGAAAAAAAACTCTCAAAAAAAAAATACATTGGAGATACAGAATTACTAGCCCTCTGGCTCCTTGGGTCTCTTACTTCAGATCTAGCATCAGTCAGTCAGATGGAAAACACCAAAATAGAGTCTAGATCAAGCCTGGGCAAAAAAAAAAAAAAAAAAAAAAAAGCGAAAAAAAAAAAAAAAAAAAAAAAAAAAAAAAACAAACAAAACTGGGAGACTATACAAAGAAAATAAACTAGGATCCTGAACACTTTCTAATCTTAGAGCAACCCAAACTCCAGACTGAATTCTAAGTGGAGAGGTCCTATATTCCCCACCCCCAAATATACTAAAGTCATCTGAACTCAGGAAAGCCCCAGACTCTATTCCTGCAGAAACCCTTTGGGTAGAAACCAGACCAGAGAGGAGACACTACTCTATCCCTGTCACTTAAAGCTACCAGGCATCTAGGGGAAAAGCAATGGGATTCTTTTTGTGAAGTTAGGCAGAGGGTTGCAAGAAGCCCATGTCTATCTATATGCTGCAATAGACCCACAGTGAAAATAAATACAGAACTTATTTATAAAATGATGGTCACAGTCAGCCTTTACATAGGAATTTGCCTTTTACAAAAAATTTCTACATATAGTGTTTTATTTCTTTCAGTAACCCTCAGGGAGTTGCTATCCCCATTTCATAGTTACAAAGCATAAGGATCAGTTTGAATGAAATACCTGCCCTAAGTCAGCTAAAGAGAAACTTGTCTGGCCTTTGGATTCCAAATCACAACTAAATTAACAAAGGAAACTTACCTCTGAAATTTTTAAATAACATTAAGTGGCAATATTCATTTTATACTCGGTACAGAGCTAAGTATTCCACACACACTAACTCGTTAAATCCTCACAATGATTCCATGTGAAAGATGTTATGAGCTACCCCACTTTATGGACCAAGAGACTAGCCTCACAGAAGTTCAACAACCACCTCATAGTCACACAGCGAGTAAGCAGGGAAAAAAATGAAGATGTGATCCAATTTGTAGTTATAATGTGGGTTTATAGGCCACATTATGGGGTCATAATCTTTTTGGGTTTGAATGAGAGAACTGAAAATTCAATAGAAAATGTCAAAGAACAAATTAGCTTCTGTAATAACTTCTAAATGGCCCAACTGAGCAGCTCTTTGAATACTCAGATGATTAAAGATGTGGTTGAGTGTTTCCTTTGGCAGGAGGAAATTGCCTTTGTCTTGAGAAACATTTTCTCTCCCTCCTGCTCACTGAGGCGAGACTATGGTTACAGGCCTGGTGGGAGAGACTCCAATGCAGTCATGAGACGAGAGGACAAGGCATTTTGGACCAGGTAACGGGTCACCACCTATGGCATCAGTTCACAAATGGAGGCCTGCAGAGAGTCAGGCCAGTCAGTGTCATATTCTGCCAGCTGCAGTTACAGGGAGGGGCACTGGGCCTGGTTCCTGTGGCACTTAGCCCATAAATCAGCTCGCAAGCCTGCTGCACAATGGCAATGCGTCTCTTTCAAGCAGCTCTGAGGAAAAATGGCTCCATCTGCTCACTGCTAGGCAATAAATAAAATGGAATTGGAGCAAAATGGATGGAAAGCAATTTTTGGAAGATGAATTTCCAGAAGAGGTGGCACCATTTGTGTACCTCTTCTTGTGCTGCAAATGGTTATCTGAGATCCTGCCAGGTACAGAGGCTGGAGGACCCACTAACAGACAGAAAGGAGATAAGAAGGGTACTTCCTGGGTGAAGGGTTGGCCGGGAAAGATTTCTTGTAAAGGTCTTCCCACTGCCAACTCTTGCTCCTTCTCCTAATTTTTCTCTCCTTTTCCACTATCTTCATCATCCTCACCACCATCATTATCACCATCACCATAATCCTCATGGTTAATTGGCTAATTGACTTATCAAGGCTTAACTATATGCTAGCACTGTGCTGAATCTGTATATCATTATGTGAGTAACTGCTTTTATGTCTTACTGAGGCCTGCCCTGACCACACTACATAAGACTGCAAAGCCCTTCCCCTTGGCACTCTCTATGGCTTCTACTTTACTTTCTTTTTCTCCATAGCTTTTATTGCTTTTTAACATACTCAATAATGTACTTATTCTACTTATTGTCTGTCTTCCCCATCTAATATAAGTATTCCTTTTTTTTAGAGAGAGAGATTTTTGGTTCTAGGGCCATAAGCACTAGCCAGAGAGACCAAGGGAGACAAAAAGTGAGGAATCACCCCTGGGTTGGGGGAGGGCCTTGCCACAATCCCTTCTCCTCCATTCTCTTCTCAGGATTTTGGGCACTCATGCACATGTGCTTGGTGTAAGTTTTAAGCTGCCAGGTCCAGGATTCAAACTGCTGTTGGCCATGTGTGTGTCCAGCTACATAAACATTACACTATCTGCTGGTCCCTAGTATAGGTGTTCTTAAGGGCAGGTAACATGTCTGTTTTTCTACTACAGTATCTCTAGTGCTGAGGCTAATTACTCATAGAAGGCACTCAATAAACAGTTGCTAAGTAAGTGAATGAATAAATGATCTGGAATTCTCACAACCCTGTGAAATATATTGGGTCTGTGCCTATTTCTCCATACTCCTTTCTTGCCTCCAACCTCCGTACATCTCACACACATCCCATTTAGTTACAATACCCGTCTCAAGGAAGCTCCCCACCTTCATCTTTGGTTTGTGCTGTTCCCCTTACCTGGCATAGTCCTCTGCAGATCTTCCTAGTTAGTCTCCAACCCTTCCTTCAAGTCTTGTTTCCTGATCCACCAGAGTCACCCCATCATCATTCTACCCCTTGTTCATTTCTCACAGGCATCACTTTCAAGGAATCATTTGTTTGTTCATTATTTCATAATCCATTCTGTTCCTAATAACAGAAATATCGAGTCAGGGTAATTTAAAAAGGATAAAGTTTTATTCAGCTCACAGTTTGGAGTCCAAGGTCCAGAGGCCACATCTGGTGAGGGTCTCTTTGCTAGTGGATAGCATACTGGAGGCTAGGAGCACATGTATCTGTGTCTGTGTGTCTCTCTGTCTTATTCTCTCTTCTTGTAAACCTACCAGGATTCAATCATGGGGACCCCAACCACCCTGTGCTTAATCACTTCTCAGAGACCCCACCTTCTAATCATAACAGATTAAGTCTCCTCCTTAATACCTTGAAAATACAACCAAATTCCAACATTTGAACTTCTGAAGGACACATTCAAACCATAGCTCTATGTGCTGAGCAACTCTGGAAAGGCACTCTTCCAGAAAACATGGTCAAGGGAGATGAGATACTGGTTCTCATGAAGCTTCATTCTAGTGAGAAGACAGAAATGATAGAAATAAGAAAACAAAGCATAAGAAATTTTGGAGCAGGATAGATGCTGTGACTACAATAGAAATGAGTGATGTGGCACAGAGTGGTAAGGAGGTGAATGGTTACTTTAGATATGGTGTTTCCATGTCATTCTCCTATCTCTGTCTTCCCTATAATCATAAAAACCCTCTTATGGATCCTCCATGCTTAGACTGACCCTTTGTATCAGCCCAATAATGAGACCTTATGTCTATCAAGCAGGATACAGAATGAGAATCTAGGATCCCTGCTGGCCCTGGGTCAGAGCTCATGGTCAAGTCTTGTCTGTCTCAGGTGCTGTAAATTACTAGTGTGGATGACATATGTGTGATAGAGCAAGCCCAGATATTGTTCACATCAGATAAGGAAGACTCTCTCAGATAATGTTCCCTTCTGTTCTCTGGGCCACATACGGGATTAATTTAGAGCTGAGATTTACCTTCATTTCAAAGTCCTATATCAGAGCTGAGATTTTTTTCAATGAGAGCATGAAGCACTTAAAATACACCTACATGTGAATAAATTGTCTGAAAGTGCACTGAATTGGGCCACTATGCAAACACAGCAATGAACGAGAGTAACTTTAGAGCAAAGGAAATGCACCAAAGCTTCCTCTGAAATGGGAAGCCAACTGCCTGCTCCCTTGTCTTTCCTTTCCTGAATCATGAGTCCAGACTGGAGGCCAGGGAAACAGGAGATGGGATTCCATGTTGGCTCCACCACACAATTGCTTTGGACCTGGATGCATCCTCCTCCCTTGATCTCATATCTTCTATATATACAAGGAAAAAACATGTTTTATCTTACCTTCCTCATAAGATGGCTATAAGACTGTGAATATGGACCCCATATATCTTTTCCAACATTCTCTTTACACCAACCACCCCATATAGCATAACATAAACATAGCAAAGACTTAAGTAACTATGGTTGAGATATTGGATGGATGGAGCTCAGTCACCTCAAAATGTTTCAGGGTGGCTTCCTGAAGGCAGACACCTTGAATAGGAGGGGCATAAGAATGACCAGGAGACACTGCGTAAATGCCCTACTTAAGCTGGAGAGGCTCATTTTCCTTTTTCATGTTGCCTTTCCCAAGCAAAAAGGGCACAGGGCAGACTGGAGTACAGTCTTTAATATCAAAAATAGAAATTGTAAAAATAAAGTAAATACTTTATTCCTCTCTTTTTCTAAAGACAAGGGAGGGTGGGTAAGACTATTGGACATTAAAGATTTTAAATGACTTTTGAGTAGTATGGGAGACTTCTGTCATGTAATGATCTATCTCTCTCTCTCTCTATCTCTCTCTCTCTCTCTCTCTCTCTCCTCTCTCTCTCTCTTTCTCCCCTGAGCCTGGTCTCAGGGATGGACTCTTGAGACTAGACTTAGTATAAGGCAACTCTGTGGAGTGTAGGGAGGAAAAGAGGTCAGCAGAGACAAAACCAGAATGGAAATAGAGACAAAAATATAAGATGTTTATTTCAAGCCTAATGAGGCAAGCCACACTTAAGAAAAATGGCAAATATAACTTGACGGTAACAGATCGAGGTGCCATTGCCACTGCTGCATCCCCACAAACAGTGCTGCACCCTGGGCCTACCTTTCTCCAGGAGGCTGGAGATCAGGTTCAGACAGTAGGTTAGTGGCCTTGGGGCAGCAGGCCCAAGCCCCTACTAGGGACTCAGGCCCTGCTGACTGCTAGCTTCCCTCATTGCTGTCCCCTTCCTTTCAACAGCACTTTCCTCCTTCGTACAATACGGGGTCTCCCAAATGTCATTCATTTTCATGCAATCTTCACAGTTTTTCCTATCTAGCCACCTGCCACATTTATACTTATCATTTACTTAATTTTTTCTAATTTGATTTGTTTACATTATACGCACACACACATATGTAATTTTTTAAAGAAACCTTATCCACCTGCCATTCATTTAAAAAAAAGAAAACTGACTTGTCATAATTACCTAGAATGAATGTATAGTTATTAAAATAAATCCCCTTACTCTATGTACTGCCCAAACTCTTGTACATTCACAGTTGTCCCCATTTCATACCTTGAGACTCTAAGGTAAAAATCAATAATGAATTAACTTGAATTCACCTCCTTGTGGCTTTTTTTTTTTTTAGAAAGATTTTTGCTATAGTGCATGTGTGCTCGCCAGAGAGAAAAAGAGACAGAAAGGAGAAATCACCCACCTCCCAGGGAGAGGGCCATGCCACAATATCTTTTCCTCCATTCTCCTCTTGGGAGTCTGGGCACACACACACACATATCTGGCATGAGTTTTAAGTCACCAGGTCCAGGATTTGAACCATGATTGACTATGTGGGAGTCTAGCAACATAACCGTTACACCCTCTGCTGGACCCTCACCGTGACTTTCACGGCCTGAGATTCATCTCATCATGTTGGCTCAGCTGCAGTGGCACAGTATGAAGGTGCTACTCTGTAATGCAAGGGGCCATCTGGTTCCCCTATTGACCCATACACACTGTGATCCCGGCAGGTTGGGAAGGATGGGGAAGGATCAGACCATTAGAGTCTACTAAGAGTGGATTGAACTGGGATCTTCACAATAAACTATTGAGGGTGGATCCACCTGGGAAAGGTCTTGGGTTTTTGTTCCACAACCTTACTGAGTATGCTGAGTTTGTGCTGGCATATCCTCAATCTGGGTCAGCTGAGATTGAGGGTGGATCATGGGATGAGAACCCTTTTGGAGGTACACCTCTATCTTTTGAAAGAAAGAAGTTTTTTAAAAAGAGCTCATCAACCTGTAGCACTATTAATGCATTCATTAATTCCTTGGATAAATATCAAGTGCCTGCTACACAGCAGGCATTTGTTACACTTAACTCTCCTTAGAGTTTACATTTAATGAGCAAGCCATAAGAAAGTAAGTAACTTTACATAGTAAATAAGAAAGTAATAAGTGCTGTAGGGTTGAAGAATTCAGCAAGAATGGAACGAGAAAGATGGTCAAAGTAGGCCTTGCTGAGAAAGCAAGATTGTAAGAAAGTGAGAGAGGAAGCCAGGGGTGTTACCTGGGAGAAGACGATTCCAGGCAGAAAGGACAGTCATTGCAGAGACTCTAGAAGAAGGAACAGCAAGGCAGCCAGTGTGCGTGAGGGTGAGAATGGTAGTAGGAGTTTCAAGAGGTGGTGGGATCTGATTTTAAAGACTCTGTGGGTCAGTGGGGAAATCTGAGTTTTGGTTTGTGGAAACTGGAGTTATTGAAGGGTTTCAGGCAGAGGCAAGAAATGACCTGGGTTATAACGTAAAATGACCTTGCTTATAATGTGAAAGAAAGTCTTTCACATTAGCCATTATGTTTAGAGCACTATTGAAGTAAGGTGAGTCCAGGATGAATTAGAAAGGTCTGTTAACTAAAAGATTATTGAAATAGTAAGACACTGGTAAGTAGAGTAGTTATAGAGAAGATGATGCAAAATGGTCAATTCCAAGTATATTGTGAAGATACAGCCTGAAAGAATATGAAATCTAAAACAGAGAAGGCTAAGAATAACTCCAAATTTTTTGGCTTGAATACCTAGAAGTAATGAGATGGAGAAGACTAAGGAGAGGGACGTGAGTTTATGGGAGAAAAGGAGTTTGGTATAAGACAAGATGGGTTCAAGACATCTATTAAATATAATTTATAGATTGTGCTATTGTTCACAAATATAGGGCTGTCAGAAAAGTCATGACATATTTTTTCTGTTTTTCTATGCAAAAATGTGTCATGACTTTTCTTACAACCCAATATTTTCTACATTTCTCCACTTCTTTGATGTCAAGATTGACCATGGGACTTAATTTGGTCAATAAAATGTGAGCAGAAGGTTTAAGAATCTGTTTATAGTTTGTTTGTTTTTTAAAATTTTATTTTCCTTTACTCTATGATCAGCAGTGTTCCAGATGGGAGCTTCTCAATCATCCTGAGTCCTGAAGTAATGATGACATAGTGCAGAACACAGGGGATACATAACATGAGAGATAAATAAACCTTTTTGTGATATGCTGCTGAGATTTGAGGTCAGCTTTAGAAAAGCATAACTTAGTCTTTTCTAGTCTGAGACAGCATACTAGTGGGAATGTCAAAGAGCAGCTGGGTATATTCACCTTGGGTTTAAGAGAGAGGTCCAGACCGTAGATATAAATTGGGAGGTCACTGCATGTAGATGGTATTCAAAGCTTTAATTCTGGATGAAACTAACAGAGAAAGACAAGAGAATAAAGAAGGACCAGGGCCTGAGCCCTGGGACTTAAGACATTCAGAAGGAGCAAGAGGAGAAGGAGATAGCAAAGGGAGCTGAGAAGGATGGGACAGTGTGACCAAGAGGGAAACCAAGATACTATGGTATCCTGGGAGCCAAGGGAAGAAAATCCACCAAAGAAGAGTGATTAACTATGAACAACACTGTTGACAGCTAAGGCAAGACAGGACTCAGAATTGACCATTGGATTTGGCAACAGAAGACTCATTCATAACACTGCCAATGGCAATATCAGTTGACTTCTGGGGAGAAAAGTCAGATTGAATTTGGTGTAAGGGTAAAGGGGAGGAAAAAAAATGGAGACAGCAAATATAGACAGTTTTACACAATTATTCTACAAGAGTGAGTAGAGAAATCAGGTTGTAGCTGATAGGGTAAATGGGGTCAAGATATCATTTTAAGTGGGGAGAAATAATGGTATTGCTTTATGCTTTTGGAAAAGGTCCAATACAATGGAAAATTCTTGATGCAGTAGGTAGAAGAAAGAATTACTGGAAAGATGTCCTTAAAGCAAAAATGGATGAGACTTAGTATACAACTGAAGGGATTGGCTTCACATAGGGGCCTTGAAAATTCCTTTATGTTAACAGATGGAAAGGCAGAGTACATGGACATTGAGCCTTTCTCGTTTTAAATTCAGAGAGTCACCAATGATATCTTGGTCCAAATGCACTACTTTACACTTACTTTCTGTTGTCCAAATAATCATGATCCAGTAATGTAGGCTAACTCTTGTAAATTATTTTTTCTTTCAGTCTCAAACTTGATTTAACGCTTGTTCACTCCCCCAGTCAGGCTCAAGCTGCGTAAAGAGAAAAAAAAACAAGGTCCAAGTCTGAGACATCTTCTTTCCTCTTCTGGATGCTTAGCTCTTTTAGTTTTGAAACAGGGAAGAAGAATAATAGTTATTGTCTTCCTGACAAATGTGCTGATACATGGGTGTTGAGAAGAGGTCCAATTCAAGCCAGTTCTCGCTGAAACTGAACTCTTTTAAGTGCTCATAGAGCCAGACTCAGCTTTATCCTGGCCTCTATAGATATCACGGATCTTCCTCAAAAAGGCTTTCTTCCCCCCCTTTTCTTTCTCCAAAACATCTTCCTTTGGCCCTGTTGGTAGAACCACATTCAACCCTTCTCCAGGACAGGCATTCCATTTCATTCTTTCCTTTTTTTTTTTTTTTTTTTTTTTTTGGAGGTTTTTTCTTTCGGGCATGTGTGTTCTCCCTCTCCAAAACATCTTCCTTTGGCCCTGTTGGTAGAACCACATTCAACCCTTCTCCAGGACAGGCATTCCATTTCATTCTTTCCTTTTTTTTTTTTTTTTTTTTTTTTTGAGAGGTTTTTGCTATAGGGCATGTGTGTTCTCCAGACAGACAGACACAGAGAGACAGAAAGCGAGAAATCACCCCCCAGGGGGGATGGCCACGCCACAATCACTTCTCCTCCAGTCTCCTCTGGGGATCTTGGGCACGCACGAACACAGGCCCAGCGTGAGTTTCAAGCCACCGGGTCCAGGATGTGAACTGTGGTCGACTACATAGGAGTCCAGCGACATAGCCATTATGCTAACTTCTGGTCCTGTCATTCCATTTCTTGACCCAACATTTATCAGGGTACCCAGGATTCTTTCCCTTCTGCCAACTTCATAAGTCTGCCAGAATAGTCTTCAACAATTCCCAGAGCCAAAGAGTCCTGGAATTTCTATCCTCCTTCCTGCTTTATTTTTCTCCATCGTCAGTATTACCATCTGACTATATTTTGTTTACTCATTTTGTATATTATCTGACTCCTCCAACTATATTGTAAAAGTCATTAGAGCATGAATATTTGTTTTGTTTACTGTGAAGTCCCGTATACCCATGAGTATCTGGCACCTAGGTGATGCTCAACAAATACGTGCTGAATATGAATGAATGAATGATGAATGAATGAATAAGGTACGAATTGTACCCAACTTCTTGAACACATTTTGGTAGATTATTATAGCAACGAACTCAGCTAATCATGTCTCCCTATATTCTCAACCTTGTTTAGGCCTTTCCCATATTGAACTGGGCTTAGTCATGTGACTTGCTTTGGCCAATGGGACATTAGAAAGAATGGCCCAAGCTTGTGCACTGGGGCTTGTGCACTAAGGTTTGTCTTTTTTCTTACTGTTTCTGGAACACCACCACTGTGTAAAAAAGTCAGGGTATACTGTAGAGGAAAGTGTGGCCCAACTGACAGCATCAGTCACCAGATATATGATGAAGCCATCTTAGACCTCCCAACCCCAGCTAAGCCACCAGATGGCTACAGCCTCAGACCCCATACCAAGTTAGTTACACAAAATCATGAACAAATAAAATGACTATTTTTTAAGCCTCTAAGTTTTGGGGTAGTTTGTTATGCAGCAATAGATAGTTGTTACAACACCTAACTTTTTTTTCCCTTCCATCTTACAAAACACTCCACAAAATGGATTCCAAAAATCCCTCTGTCCACATGCAAAAGTCTAGAGAATTTGACAAAATCCAAATTCCCCTTTGTGTGTCCCCAATTCTATAAATCATTGTGGCAAATTATTTCCCAAAAACTACACCCATCACCCTAGTTGACCTTCCAAGAATAACCAGAGTTACTTGAGCACTCACATTGCCTGTGGACAGAAATAAGAGAGAGAGATTCCTCCTGGACTCTCTCAGAAGCCCTTGACCAGGAAATCCATAAGTCTTTTCTAAAAGTAAGTGAAAAGAGACAAGGGGGCAGCTTCATAGCATGAGTCCATGCTCCAAGACTCACTCAACCTTCAGTGATCCCTATGGTTTCTGAAGCCCCCTTCCAGAGGGCACTACTAGGTTTTGTCATACATGAATTTCTCCTGCAGTCTACCAGTTCCCTACATCACCCTCCCACAAAGCAGAGATCTGCCTGGAAATACTCACCAAGGAAATTATCCTCTAGCATCCTGACCCCATGGAATTAAAAACCTGGCCTGCTACGTTAGCAAGGGTGAGTGGACAGGACCTACAATACTGCCTCAAACACCTACAATTTCGCCTCTTCCAGCTCCAGGGAAGGTGTAATTAAGGTGCACAGAAGCAGATGTGGCCTCATTTTTCACAGGCCACTGATCCTTGAGCCTTTGAAGCCAAGCATCTGGGGGACCAACAGGAACTGCCTTTCCTTTTGAGATTGTTTACACTTTCAAAGCAAGCCCCTAAGGTTCAGACTTCAATCACCTGTATTGAGTGGGAAATACCTGGAGGTGGTGAATGTTCAGGGTAGAAAAACCTATGACCCCTTCAAGGCCTCATCCAGTCTTTTCTTGCGAGAGTTTCTCAACTCTGCTGAATGGTTCTAGACCCACCCTGGAAAGTATTAAGCTTTCTCCTGCCCTGTGGACCACCCAGAAAAAGCCCTCTAGATCAAAGGTCACAATGTAAAGACATTGTTATATATGGTTAACCACATGGTGGTTTAAGAGCCGGAAATTTGGGGCCATCAGTGGCATAGTAGTTAAGGTGCTAGACTCCCACATGATCTAACACAGTGTGAGTCCCAGAGGGAAGCTTGAAATCCATGCGAGGTACGTGTACATGCGTGCCAAAATTTCAAAGAGGAGAATGGAGGAGAAAGAATTGTGCTGTGACCATCCTCCCTGGGGGATGATTTCTCGCCTCTCTCTTTCTCTGGTAAGCACACACACCTTATGGCAAAATTAATTAATTAATTAATTAATTAAATTAAAATTAAAAGAACCAAAAATTTTATATAAAACTCAACATTTTCAGTGCCTCTTGATTTGGGTAATAATATACCTGCTTAGCAAGTGGAGTCAAGTAGCAACTCTATCCCACCATAATCCTCACTACTCCACATTGTATTATATTCAGCCTGCCTCACTAATTGGCATTCCCCACTTATGGTTGAGATATAGATGTACCACCAAGACAATTCTGCAAAGAGGAGCTTGCTTCCCAACTGCAGAAGGCAGCCTAAACCTGTCAATCCTTCAGGATCTACCTCAGTTCCACAGAGCTGCTTTAGCCAAAGTCCTACCATTCCTAGGAAAGCCCAAATTCAGTCACATGGGCTGAGCGATATGGGGATATAAATGCCCAGCCATTTCTGATAGACACAGGGCTAGATAGTCTGAAAGACAACTGTCTCTTGGATCAGGTTGACCAATATTTTGTCATGTTTCTAATGCTGCCTGGTATTTTTCTCTTCTCAACTCTGTTTTCTCCCACTTCCTTTCACAAGGATTGAACTTTAATAAATATTTCTCCAGACTGTGAGAATGAAGCCCTGTTAAAAAAAAAAA
>NW_006159927.1:480562-497347 GCF_000334495.1 Tupaia belangeri chinensis | reverse complement strand
CTACATCACCCTCCCACAAAGCAGAGATCTGCCTGGAAATACTCACCAAGGAAATTATCCTCTAGCATCCTGACCCCATGGAATTAAAAACCTGGCCTGCTACGTTAGCAAGGGTGAGTGGACAGGACCTACAATACTGCCTCAAACACCTACAATTTCGCCTCTTCCAGCTCCAGGGAAGGTGTAATTAAGGTGCACAGAAGCAGATGTGGCCTCATTTTTCACAGGCCACTGATCCTTGAGCCTTTGAAGCCAAGCATCTGGGGGACCAACAGGAACTGCCTTTCCTTTTGAGATTGTTTACACTTTCAAAGCAAGCCCCTAAGGTTCAGACTTCAATCACCTGTATTGAGTGGGAAATACCTGGAGGTGGTGAATGTTCAGGGTAGAAAAACCTATGACCCCTTCAAGGCCTCATCCAGTCTTTTCTTGCGAGAGTTTCTCAACTCTCTCTGCTGAATGGTTCTAGACCCACCCTGGAAAGTATTAAGCTTTCTCCTGCCCTGTGGACCACCCAGAAAAAGCCCTCTAGATCAAAGGTCACAATGTAAAGACATTGTTATATATGGTTAACCACATGGTGGTTTAAGAGCCGGAAATTTGGGGCCATCAGTGGCATAGTAGTTAAGGTGCTAGACTCCCACATGATCTAACACAGTGTGAGTCCCAGAGGGAAGCTTGAAATCCATGCGAGGTACGTGTACATGCGTGCCAAAATTTCAAAGAGGAGAATGGAGGAGAAAGAATTGTGCTGTGACCATCCTCCCTGGGGGATGATTTCTCGCCTCTCTCTTTCTCTGGTAAGCACACACACCTTATGGCAAAATTAATTAATTAATTAATTAATTAAATTAAAATTAAAAGAACCAAAAATTTTATATAAAACTCAACATTTTCAGTGCCTCTTGATTTGGGTAATAATATACCTGCTTAGCAAGTGGAGTCAAGTAGCAACTCTATCCCACCATAATCCTCACTACTCCACATTGTATTATATTCAGCCTGCCTCACTAATTGGCATTCCCCACTTATGGTTGAGATATAGATGTACCACCAAGACAATTCTGCAAAGAGGAGCTTGCTTCCCAACTGCAGAAGGCAGCCTAAACCTGTCAATCCTTCAGGATCTACCTCAGTTCCACAGAGCTGCTTTAGCCAAAGTCCTACCATTCCTAGGAAAGCCCAAATTCAGTCACATGGGCTGAGCGATATGGGGATATAAATGCCCAGCCATTTCTGATAGACACAGGGCTAGATAGTCTGAAAGACAACTGTCTCTTGGATCAGGTTGACCAATATTTTGTCATGTTTCTAATGCTGCCTGGTATTTTTCTCTTCTCAACTCTGTTTTCTCCCACTTCCTTTCACAAGGATTGAACTTTAATAAATATTTCTCCAGACTGTGAGAATGAAGCCCTGTTAAAAAAAAAAATTCTTCTTGCAGACTGCTCCAGCTCTGCCCCTATTCAGACTATAACAGAAAAGAAGATATATTGGATTAATTTCCCTGAAAAGTAGCATCAAAAGTAAGAGTATAAATGGCTTATTTGGGAGGTTATCCCAGAAATCAGAAATGAAGGAGAAAAGAGAGTGGCTTTAGAAGGAGGAAAAGCCATTATAATGGTGTTACAACTTCTTCCATGGACACCCAAGAATGATTTCCATAGAACCTTGTGGAAGTGCCCAGACTATGCCCCAGAACTGCCCACCAGTACAGTATTTATCTACCTGCTCTTGCTCCCAGTGGAGCAACCCTCAGTTTTTTTCTGGACGACATCACTGACTTCTTGGCTCTGCTTAAACATAGATCAGGCTGGCTCTCACATCCTCAGAGAAGGCCTTAGGACAAAAAGTGGAAAGTCATGCTCTGTACAGGAAAGGTAACAATAAGTCATAATATTGAAGTGTAACATAAAATTATTCTGGGATCATAAAAGTCTCTGTATCACCAAGGCAACATTGTGAAAAAAAAAAAAGGAATAAAGTAAGAGGCATCTCACTGCCTGACCTCAAAATATATTACAAAGCTGTGATAATCAAAACAGCACAGTACGGCCACAGAAAAAGACACAAAGACCAATGGAACAGAAGAGAAAATCCAAAAATGAACTCAAAGCATACAGCCAATGGATTTTTGACAGAGGACATATGGCAATTCAGTGGAGAAAAGAAAGTCTTTTCACAAAATGGTGCTGGAATAACTAGATACCACCTGCAGAAAAATGAAACTGGACAACTATCTCTCGCCATTAAAAAAGATCAATTCAAAATGGATCAAAAATCTAAATGTAAAGCCTCAAACTATAAAACTTCTTGTGAAAAACACAGGGAAAACACTTGAAGACATTGGGGTAGGCAATGATTTCTTAAATAAGATCCCTGGGCCAGGTGGTATGGAGGTTCAGGTGGCTGGCTCTCACATGGCTAACTGAGCAGTTTGATGCCTGGATACCAGGCTTGTGTGTGTGCATGCATGCCCAAAGTCCTGAGAGGACAGTGGTAGGAATAAAGTAAGAGGCATCTCACTGCCTGACCTCAAAATATATTACAAAGCTGTGATAATCAAAACAGCACAGTACGGCCACAGAAAAAGACACAAAGACCAATGGAACAGAAGAGAAAATCCAAAAATGAACTCAAAGCATACAGCCAATGGATTTTTGACAGAGGACATATGGCAATTCAGTGGAGAAAAGAAAGTCTTTTCACAAAATGGTGCTGGAATAACTAGATACCACCTGCAGAAAAATGAAACTGGACAACTATCTCTCGCCATTAAAAAAGATCAATTCAAAATGGATCAAAAATCTAAATGTAAAGCCTCAAACTATAAAACTTCTTGTGAAAAACACAGGGAAAACACTTGAAGACATTGGGGTAGGCAATGATTTCTTAAATAAGATCCCTGGGCCAGGTGGTATGGAGGTTCAGGTGGCTGGCTCTCACATGGCTAACTGAGCAGTTTGATGCCTGGATACCAGGCTTGTGTGTGTGCATGCATGCCCAAAGTCCTGAGAGGACAGTGGTGGAGAAGGGATTGTAGCACAGCCATCCCTCCCCAGGCGGTGATTTATCACTTTCCCTCTTCTCTCTCTATCTCTCTCTGTCTCTCTCTGGCAAACACACTCACTCTATAGCAAAATGGGAGAAAAAAGAAAAAGATAACTAAAGCACAGGGAACAATTCCAAAAATAGATAAATGGAATTAAATCAAGCTGTAAAGGTCCTGCGCAGCAAAGGAAACAATAAGTAGAGTGAAGAGACAGCCGACAGAATAGGAGAAAATATTTGCAAACTATGCTTCAGAAGATAGATTAATACCCAGAATATATAAAGAACACAAACAACTCACCCATAGGAAAACTAATAATCCAATTTAAAACTGCTGGCCCCAGCCATGAAGTTTCTTTAAAAGTATCTTAATGATACAGCTTCTAGACATTCAGGACAGACATGTTTTCTATTATTTCTTCTAATAAGAATTGAATTGGGATTTTATTTTTCTTGTTTCACAACCACTTCGAGTTTATATACTAGGTTACCTTACAAATTAGTCTCTGACACTTTGACAGTTTTGCTTTATGCACTTTGGTGATTTTTTTTTCTCTTACATTACTTGGATTCAAATGTGTCTAAAGAATTTTTACATCTCCTACTCTGTGTATTTATACTTGAACAAATCATTCTTGCTTAACTGCTGATCTTTTGTAAAACTATCAAGAGTCACAATGGGTTTCTATAAATCTCAAAGTTGATTTAATATAGCACATGGAGTACTTTAACAATAGAACAAAAAAAGAAAATAATAATTATAAAATAAAAAAATATGAAGCCAGCAGGTGACATGGTGGTTAAGCACTGGACTCCTACAACCATGGTTTGAGTCCTGGACCCAGCAGCTTGAAACTCATGTCAGGCATGTGTTCATATGTGTCTAAAATCCCAAGAGAAGAATGGAGGAGAAGGGATTGCAGTGTGGCCATCACCCCTGGGGGGCGATTTCTCATTTTCTGTCTCTGTCTGTCTCTCAGGTGAGCACATGCACCCTACAGCAAAAATGTCTCAAAAAAGGGAAAAAAATGATGTTTAAAACAGTAAAATAATTTATATGATACAGAAGTAGTACAGGAGAAGATGTACTTAAATCTGGCAGTGGGGACAAGTCAGAAAGATAGCTTCACAAAGGAGGCTAGGTCTGACTAATGTTTTGAAGGATGAATAGAAATTCACCACATCAGTAAGATAGAAGAGTCCACATGAAGTAAAACTATATATTGTGTTTAGGGTGCTATAAATATTTTGTTATTTCTATAGCTTAAAGATCAAGGAGAAGAGGGACCAAAGACAGAATTAATGAGTAAAACAGGGGTGAGACCTGAGAAGCTCTAATACTTTTCCACATAATTTAAACTTTTGTCCAAAGAATATTTTTTTTAATTATCACATGGTAGAATTGATTTTTTTTCTGCTACACAGCTCTATAAATTTTAACATACATACAGATTCATGTAACCACCATCAGAATCAGGATATGAAACATTTCCATAAACTCAAAAAACTTTCTTTGTATTTCCCTACTCTTAAACTCTGGCAATCACTAATCTGTTATCCATCATTATAGCTTTGTCTTTCTGAAACTGTCATATAAATGGAATATTATAATATGCAACCTTATGAGACTGGTCTTTTCCTCTCACCATTATACGTTTAAAATTAATCCAGTACCAGCTACAGTGGCATAGTGGTAGACCAATGCTCTGTAATTCTGGAGGCCATATGAAAGATCAGGTTTAGTTCTCAGGTAGACTTGTATGTCCTGAATGGGCACTCATATGCCTATGATTTTGTCTGGCTGAATAAGGTTTGGGAGTGGGGAGAGATAGTAGAGCAAGACCCTGTTGAGGGGTTCTTATCTTTCTGTGTGTGTGTGTGTGTGTGTGTGTGTATCTGTGTCTTTTATAAAATAAATAAATGAACAAACTTTAAACAAAAAGATTCATCCAAGTAATTACCTGTATCAATAATTAATTCTTTTTTTATTGTTGAATAGTATTCCATCATATGGACATTTACCTATTCCCATGTGGAAGGTCATTTGGATTGCTTTACAAGTAGGACCATTATAAATAGAACAACTATAAATATTTGTGTACATGTCTTTGTGTAAGCATAAAGTTTCATTTCTATAGGGAAAACACCCAAAAGTGTACATTTTAACTTTTCTAGAAACTGCCAAGATGTTTTTTAGAATGGTTGTACTATTTTACATTCTCATCAACAAAGTATGAGAGTTCCAGTTGCTCCACATACTCATCAGTACTTGAATATATTTTTATGTTAGCATTGCAATATGCAGCAGTTCACACAAAGGGTTTTAAGTGAGGGAATGACATGATTAAATATGGGAAGTTCAGAGAGGGACACTAGTTAGTAATACAGTAATGTAAACAAAAGGCACAGGTAGCCTGGACATGTGAGAACAATGGGGGTGATGTGAAGGAGAAATGAAACAGTGGGATTTGAGGAGTCTAAGATGAGTTGGGGGTTTCTGGCTCATCAAGACCCTATTAAAGAATTCTACTGCGAAGAACCAGAATTAGTCAGTGAGGAGTGAAGCAGCCTCTCTTCCTTGCTTGCTATGAATTCCCATGCAGATGATTGCACCAAACAGCTTGGCTCCATTTGCTAAGGAAAATTTACATCCTGCTCTGTGGGAGAAAGACATGTCTATCTGCCAGCATGTGTTTGCAGAATTATAAACCTGCCAACAGCCAGCATTCTGGGAGTGACCTATGCTGGTTGTAAACACAAATGCAAATGTCCTGATCATGAATTGAGGAAGAGCCCCAAATATGCAGCAGCATGGGAAGGAGATAGAAAACCCCTATGAACATCCAAATAAGTACTGCATCCTTCATGGGAGTTAATGAAATTTTCTTGTCTAAAGGACTGAAATTGAAGTATTATTTTCTGTGGGTTCCAATTGTTCTTAAAATCCTGGAAAGTTCTAAATTTTAAAATGTAGTACTAGCAAAAGGGACTTCTAATTAGAAGCTGCCATTTTGACATGATAAGTGAGGCTTTCATTTAACATAGGCTTTGAGTAGGCTGAGTATCATGGTTTTGGCTGTCAGGGAAAGGAAACTTAAGAGGGTACTCTAAGGCTTCCTTCTGAAAGACAGATCTGAAGTATCCTGACCAACTCAATGCTGGGTTCCAAGGTGATGAAGCCTCAGCAGAACTGGCTTCGACCCTGTGGAAGGAATTCTGCAGAGTCCTCCAGTAAGTTCTCTTCCTCTCAGCTCTGTGGCATCCATCTGTCTCGAGAGCCCCAAATATTGTACCTTACTGCAGGATTTTCAAAGTCCCTTCTTATCCTAGCTTTTATTTAAATCTCACTATAACTCTAGTATTATTATCCCACTTCTCTAATGAAGAAACTGAGATTTAGAGTGTGATGCATGAGATAAAAACTCACGTTTTTAGATTCTGTATCCAGAGCAGCCTTCCAGCATCCTTAATCCTTGCCTTTTGTTTAGTACATTACTCTAACCACCCAAGCAAATTGGATGTCATCACAATGTGACTAGTTCTTCTGTCGGACTTGCTGCTCCCTCCACTTTCTAGGAACTGCTCTTCCTGCCTTCCCTCCATGTAGTTACAGCATCCATGTTTGTACAATGAGATACACATTGTTTAACCCATAGCTGATTGGTCCACAGGAGACACATCACCCAAGGTGAACCAATCAGAATCCCTGCTCTGGGAAATTTACAAGTAAGGTCAAGCTTTCTCTTAACAGCTATAAAATATAACCTTTGACCATACCTGCCAAGACATGGAACAAGCAACAGAATCCACAAAAAGAAAGAAAACTGAAGCTAAAGTGCAAAGCAGATCAGAGAAACAGAGACAGTGGGTAAGTGGTTAGGAACCTTCTGGAAAAAAAAAAAAGAATCTATGGAAACTGACTGCTGCAGTGCCAACTCCTGTTTGATTTTTGCATTTCCTGAGGTTTGGATGTTCAACTCTTCCTTGGACTTTGCAAAAATCTCTGATCCTGCCAATAAAAGTCTACCCCTTGCCCTTTTTTGTCCTTAAACTTGTCAGAGTCAGTTTTTGGATCTTAGAGAGGAAAAAGAAGAAAGGTTTGGTAAATGCAAAGGGTCTTCAAAAACTTCATGAAAAATGTGCATTATGATATGGGTGGATTTTAGAATTTTTTACATCAAAATAAACTCACACTTTAATTCCATTTTTTCATAAACTTTTCAAAGTATCCTTGTACAGATCTTACTTTTGTTTTTACAGAATTGGTTATCATCTCAGATCATCTCCTTTATGTGTTTATTGTCTGCTTTCTTCATTAAAGCATCAGATCCCTGAGATCAGGGACCTGTTCTCTTCTAGTTATAGCCTCAATGCCTTGAACTATACCTGGCACACAGTAGGTTTTCAAGATATAACTGTTGAGCGAATCAATAAAGAACGGATATACTTCATCTTATAAAGTAGAAAATTGAGTCCTGAGAAAAGGGTATTGACTAAGGTCCTATGGTGAGCTTACAGCTGACCTAGGACTGGAATGCAGGCCTTCTTCTTTTTTTGTTCAGAGTTGGGGAAATAAGCAACTCAGAACAGTAGCTGAAAAAACTACTTGTGACAGCCCACCCCTGAACACCCGCCTTGCTAAGAACTTTCCTTGTGCTAGCTCATTGAAGTCTCACTCATTGAAGTGTCACTCATGCCTGGAGAGTGGCATTTTGACTACCACTTTGCAAATGAGGAAACTGATGCATTGGAGGCATGGCACTTGGCACATAGCAGTACTCTTCCTATGTCCCTTTGCCATTACTTCTACCCTTTTTGCTGCAAAATTTTGCTGGTACCAGTGCTTTTGTGTTGGCCCTAGCAACTCATGATCCCCACATCATCAGGACATTTCATTCTGGGACCACCAACCCACTCTATAATGTCATTTCTTAGCTGCCAAAACTTATCTGTCCCATGTCCTATACCCTTGGATCTTTGTCATCTTTGATACTATCTAAAAATGCAGCTGTGCTAAGGTAACAATTTTGGTGATTCCTTTAAAAAGTCATTGAGGTCAGCCCCATGGCCTAGTGATTAAGGAAGCTGGATCTCATATGGTCAATCACATGGTTTGAATCATGAACCCAATGGCTTGAAAAACACACTGGGCATGTGTGTGTGTGACCCAAATCCTAATAGGATAGAGAAATGGAGGAAAAAGAATTGTGGCATGATCATTCAACATTGTGGGAGAGAAGGAGCTGTCTCCCTCTCCCTCTCCCTCTCCCTCTCCCTCTGCCTGTCTCTGTCTCATGAGTACATGCGCCCTCTGGTAAAATTTAAAAAAAAAAAAAAAAGGAATTCTTTGCATTTTGACATAGGACATACAAAGATCCAACTGCTCCTTGAATAGCGGGAATCTCACTTTCAGGCGAAAGTTCACTATTGCAACAAACCAGTGGGAGCAGTGCTTTGAAATTGGACACCTGTTCGATCCATCAGATCATGACCCATGGATAAGTATTTGTTTTATGTATATATGTGGCCAACCTTGTTTACTAGGACACAGAAAAGATCCTGAAATGACAAAAAGGTATTAATCCTAATGTCAGAAGACCTTGGTTCAAGGCTCAACTCAATTTATTGCTAGCTTTGTAACTTCAAATTAGTTACTACACTTCTGTGAATTACATGTAGCTTTTTAAAAAAAATAACTGTAGCGATAAAGTGTTATGGGAATGTCCTCCAGCAAAACTCTTATAATAGAAAAAATTAATTAGTGAGCCAGCTGGTATTGTGGTGGTAAGGCAGCTGCATCCCACATGGCTGACTTTGTGGTTCAAGTCTCGAACTTGGAGGTTTAAAAAAACACACTGGGTGCATGTGCATGCATGACCTAAATCTCAAGAAAATGAGGGATAATGGAGTGTGGTGTGGCCACCCCTCAGGGGTGATTTCTCACTTTCCCTCTCTCTCTCTCTTTTTCTGTCTCTCTCTGGAGAGCACGTGAACTCTATAGCAAAAACAAAACGAAAAAGTTAATTAACTTGTCTGAACCTTTCTGCAATATTAGGTCATTGGGAAAGTCATGATGTATCTTCCTGTTTTTCTGTACAAAAATGCATCATGACTTTCCTGATGACCCAATATATACATAGATAGAAACATCACAGTGCTTCCCATAAATACATTAACTAATGTTAAAAATAAATTAATTTGGAGGACAGTGACACAGCAATACAACATTCTGCAATGTTGGCTCCATATGGGAAGGCCTCAGATTCTTTTCTAAAGTCTTTCTGTGCATGTTAGATAGGCACACAGTGCCTGTGATGGTGAGTGAATCATAGTGAAAGGACCCTGTTGGGGATGGCTGTCTGTCTCTGGGTTTCAGTGTATGTGTGTGTGTTGGGGGAGGAGAAGTCTCATGGTAGAAAGAATGAAAAATAAGTGAGAAATACATGGCCAATTGTGGTTCAATTCCCAGACCTGTCACTTCACCTCAGGTGCTGATGGGATGGAGAACTGGAAGGGGAAATATTGCAGTGTGATTGGGCGCCCTTAAGGAGTTTTGTCTTTCTCCTCTCTCTCTCTTTCTTTCTCTCTTTTTTTCTCCTCTCCCTCTTCTTGTCTTCTCCCCTCCCCTCTTCATGTGCACACACATACTCTCTAGCATAAAAAACGAATAAGGGAAAATAACTCAGTAAACTCTGAATATTTATTCCTAAACATTCACTGCAAGCTGCTATGCTACAATGAACCAGGCCTCTGTTAAATGTAGAAACCAGCCCAAAGCTGTTTCTTTTCTAACTTTAAACTTGAAAAGGTTTAAATCTTCCCTTTCTACCACTGCTGGACTCTAGGAGCTAATGACCGTCTCAGCAAAGGTTAATTGGCTAAACTTATTAGCCACTAGAAAAGGAATTTCCACTTGACAATTAAGTTTGCAAATATTGTACAACCTTATAGTGTATTTCTCTAAATTGATGTGTTCTCTTTCATGTAATAATCAATTAGTGGGTGTTTCTGTTGCTTAATTAGCTCTGCATGTAAATTAATCTCTGCATATTGAAATTGCAAACCTAGCCTTGTAATGTTGCCTTGTTTCTAAAGTAAATCAAATTACTGCAGCCCCAGCAAAGATTCTCGGTTTTGAGAGTCACCAAAAGTCAGTAGGTTCCTTTAGCTGCCTGAACATGGGAGCTTAGGGAGGATTTGGTATATAATAGCCAAGCTAATTGTATTTACTCATAGAGAGGATTCCGTGTCAGTTCTTTTTTCTGCTCTTAGGCAAAGCTGCCTGTTGAATGATTAAATTCTTTGAGCCATTTAGGTCTCATGCCCAGGTCTTTATATTCCTGAAAAATAAAAGATGCTTTCCATTCTCCAGGCCAGAGTGAGAGAGTGAAAGGTGGAACCTATTGCATGCTTTATTAAAGAGGCTGAAAGGTGAAAGGAAGAATAAATTCATGACCAATTCTGACTCCCCAACCCAAAGGAAAAACCTAACTCTTCCAAGTCTCCCCAACCATACATAGGCACAGTGACCTCCTCCTATCTCCCAAATCCCCTAACCTAAGAAGGCCATAACTTGGCTCTGATCTGTTATACACTATCGTGCAGATTCATGGCATAAACACATATTTGGACTCAGAGCTGGGTTGAAATCCTGACTCTGCTCTCCTCTGACTATGTGACTCTCCTCGTGTGTAACACGAATACACAGGTGATAATATCCCAACTGTGAGAGATATATAATATCCCAAGTGAGAGTCAACTGAGAACAGCATGGTAAAAACATCTGATAAAGCACTTTGCAAATGGTATACAAGTACTAGTTTTGTGTTTCATGTTATTTTCTTGTACTTTTCCAAAACAAGGGCCAAGTTGTTGCTTCTTCGCTCTTATGTCTCCCCAGCTGCTTAGCCCCAGGACTGGTTTCCAGCACAGTTGAGTGCTCAGCAAAGCATAGGAAGATGAGGGACCTGAACTTGACCAGCCTTCCTTGGGATTTTTGTGGATGGGCTGAACTTCCTCTTGGTTTTATTTCCTGTAGGTTATTTATTTATTTATTTATTTTGCTGTCCATAATAAGTATGCCTCTTTTATTTCTGCTCTCTTGGTTCATGGTTTTACTTTTTTACATTTTTATTTATAAAGCAAAAATTACAGAACTTATTTTTTTCTTTTTTCCAACAGAGAATTTTACATTCTTCTGTCTGTTAAAAGTGTCTTCCTTTTGCCCCTCCCACGCACCCTCTATCACTTACTCTTCACCACCCACTCCCCCTCCCATATAGTCCCTGGTATCTGTACTTATCCTTGCTACTATCATATCTCAGGATCTTTTGATTTCTTCCATAGAGTACAGACATTTGGTACATATTAAGTGGGGATATACAATGTGTCTCTTTCAAAGTCTGACCCTGTAAGTTATTTTAAGAATTTGGGGAGAAGTAAAATCCTACCTCTGGAGCCTCTAGGTTCTTGGGTTATGTAGGTAGGGCTGCCCATATAATCATATCTCACCTCCTTCTGTCATTGTCTTTTTGAACATGGTCAATGAATACAGGAAATGAAGATTTGAACTTTCCCATATGACTTGATCAGGAGAAAATCTGCTTTGAGACCAGAACCATCATGCTGGCTTCCCACAGGGACCAAGTCCCCAGAGGTATAGACAAAAGACCTATGTTCTCTCTCTCTCTCTCTCTCTCTCTCTCTCTCTCTCTCTCTCTCTCTTTAGAGATTTTTGCTATAGGGTGTGTGCTCTCACCAGAGAGACAGAGAGAGACAGAAAGTGAAAACTCGGGACCAGCAGTTAGTGTAATGGCTATGTCACTGGACTCCCATGTAGTCGACTGTGGTTCGAGTCTCGAATCCGGTGGCTTAAACTCATGCTGGGCACATGTGCATGCATGCCCAAGATCCCAAGAGGAGAATGGAGGAGAAGGGATTGTGGCATGGCCATCCCCGCCAGGGGGTGATTTCTTGTTTTCTATCTCTCTGTCTCTCTCTGTCTTTCTGGCGAGCGCATGCGCCCTATAGCAAAAACTTCTCAAAAAAAAAAAAAAGAAAGAAAGAAAGTGAAAACTTACCCCCCAGGGCAGGGGGTGATTTCTTGCTTTCTATCTCTCTGTCTCTCTCTGTCTTTCTGGTGAGTGCATGCGCCCTATAGAAAAAACTTCTCAAAAAAAAAAAAAGAAAGAAAGAAAGAAAGTGAAAACTTACCCCCCAGGGTAGATGACCATGACACAGTCCCTTCTCCTCCATTCTCCTCTCAGGATTTTGGACATGCACACACATGTACCCAGCGTGAATTTAAGCTGACATACATGGGACTTGAACTGCAATCAACTACGTGGGAGTTCAGCGACATAACCATTACACCATCTCCTGGTCCCACGACCTATGTACTTTTTATTGAGCTTCCCAATGACTCTGGGAAATATCCAGGACCCTTCAAGGAGCTTCTGTGACAGTATTCCAAAGTGGGCATCATCCAAGGCCACCACCGCCATGGAATACAGTTATGGGGAAGAGGTTCATCACCCCAGTGAAAAGGAGAGCTCCCTGAAGCAGGAACTCCATTTGACCCAGAAACTCTGAGCATGCAGTAAGTGCTCAGTGACTTAGAAGAATGTGGGGGGCAACTAATACAAGTAAAGGAATAAGTGAACCTGAATATGAAAGAATAAAGGAATGAAAAGAAATGAACACAGAAAATGAACTGAGAGAATGAATAAGCAAATGAAAAAGAAAACGGATTTGAATGAAGGAAGACCCAGCCTTCCTGTCCCCACCTCCCCATCTATAAAGAACATTCTGCCTAAAGCTGAGTATTTTGGGAAGCCCACAAAACATGAGACCCATGTTTTGTTACATATAGGAATTCTTCTCATACTTAAAGTCTAGGATGTGTTTTCAACTCATTAAGAAATGAGTTTTCTTTATAATGATATTTCTTTATCTGCTGCTTGGGAACATAAGATGTTTCTGTAGCCAAGGGTTACCTGAATCTAGAATCTTCATTTAGAAGCATGCAGCCCTTATATGCATGCCAGCACCATGTGGTAAATAGAACTTTCTCAAGGAGTCACAAATTCCAGAAACAATCACCCAAAGCCTCCATAAACATTTTTTTTTTTAATTTTCAGCTGGCACATGCACTTTCCGGAGAGAAAGAGAGAGAGAGAAAGCACCTCCCAATGGAGAAGAGTCACTCTGCAATCCCTTCTCCATTGCTCCATCCTGTCAGGATTTTAGGCACAAGTACACAAGTGCACAAGTGTGCAGTGCCAACAGTCCTGGGATTTGTACAACCATCAGCCATGGCTCCCTTAAATCATTAGGCTATGGGGTGGGGCTCCTTTATAAACACTTTGATGATACAAAGTGACATTTATTTAGGGCAAGCCGCTGAGAGATAAACTTTTTCCCTTGAAATTCAGGAAGAAGAAACATTCTCCATCCCCAACTACCGGTTCCTCTTTGCTAAATTTGAAATTGCATTCTCCCTGTCTCTGGGTTCCCAAAGCCTAGTGTTTATGTTCTATCATGCAACTTAGCACAGTCTACTAAGAAATTCTGATAAGGAAAATGGTGACAACCTGGCCCAACTTGGGCGGACATGCTGATGGAAGGATCCAGTTGACATAACACAGATCAGCTGCTACACACATTGCACAGCTAAACTCAAGGTTTTCTGGAGAAAAAAATACACAAAATTGTTTCCCCTAATACATTTTTCTGTCCTGGTCAAGGACAGAAAGCACAACCTGGTTTCTTCTCTAGCTTCTGCTAATCAGTTTACCACCTCCTGACACACACACCCCTGCTGAATGCAAATAAGATTCACTGTTCCTAGATCCTCTGCCATTTTTTTCTTCTCACTTTTCTCTCCTGTCTTTCTTAGAAATCCATTTTTTTTTTTTTTTTTTTTAGCTATAGTCCACTCACTATTTTCCCTTGCTGGGATGACCATCTACTTTGTTTCAGTTGAACCTGAGAGATAATTACTGGAATGCAAAATTTTCAGTTTTAAAACTAGACAGTCCCCAAAAAAAAAAAAAAAAAAAAAAAAAAAAAAAAAAAAAAAAAAACTAGACAGTCCCCAGCAAACCAGGACAAGATGGTCAACTTATCACTCACATATAAGAAAATCTATATGCAAAACAAGTAACTATCTCTAAGTAATTGCTTGAAACAATTTAACATGTGATATACTCACAACATTTATGGAAACAATAAGTGTTCAATAAATATTGGTATTATTTTGTTGTTACCGTATTCAAATTATTCAAGTACAATGTCAACCCCTGTTACCACCAATGGTATTACTTTCATCTCTCTGTGCTCACAACTCAGCAATGTGTCTCACACAGATTGTTTGTGCTGGGTCAAATTGCATTATTTAAATTCAACAAAATTCACTGCATCCTTACCATGTCCCAAATACTGCACTAGGTAGAGATTCAATGGTAAATTCCAAATAGACAGGCTCTTCCTGCAAAAGGCTTACAGCTTCCTATGGGAGGCAGACATTGCATAAATGAACCTGAGTTAACATGCATTTACATCTTATAGTGAGAGCTAAGAAGGAGATATGGAGGTGGGACTTAGGTAAGTGATAAAAGGTAAATTGCTTACTTCAGCTATTTTATAAGACTTGTCAAATGCACATGTGCCATAATTTGAGCAACAGTGATCCATGAAACCATGGTTTTATACAAGATTGGGGTTATGTAAAGCCTTAAATCTCTGACTTTATAAAAGATTCTCTACCTTTCTTACAGGCATCCTATGTATATCAGGACCATAGGGCCATGAGGAGTGAAGAGTGAGAGAAACAGGTCAGGGCCTGGGGTCAGGAACTTGTTTGGCTCCTTAATAACAATGTGCCCTTGTGCCGATCATTTATCCTCTTAGGACTTTACTTTCTCAATCTGTAACTGAATACCTTCCTCCCACTCTGAGCTGCCTTACAGGGTATTTATGAGCAACAAACATGTAAAGCCCTGGAAAAAGTGAGTAGTCAGCATCTCTGCCTCCAAATTGTGAGCTGCTTCAGGATAGGAACCGTATGCACCCAGAACACAGCAGGAAAACAGGATGTCTGATAAATGGTTGAATAGAGCCATGTGGTATTAAAACACAGAGCAATCACACAGGTTCTAGATTCAGAAAAACGAAGGCTTAACTGCAAGTCGTAACTCCCTTTCTAGGTGGGTAAGCTCAAGTTAGTAACTGCTGTCTCTTTGTCCCAGTTTCCCCAGTAATGCGATGGAGAGAAATCCCATTTTTCAAAATTGAGTTGAGGAATAAAGACAGGGAAAAATGAAGAGATCAACATCGAGTCCAGGCACCCCTTTCCAGCCACAACTTTCTATTGATCAATTTTAATTGTCATTTTTGATTTGCATGTAGTAGTTGTACCTATTTATGGGGGTGTACAGGTTTTTTCCAAAACAATGTTTAATGATGAAATTGGGGCAATAAATAGATCCACCCTCTCCAACATTTTCCATTATTTTATGTTGTGCACATTCAGAATCTACCCTTCAGGTTATTTGAAATATGTATTAAACGGTGAATGACTGTTTTTACTGTTCCAACGACTTTAAAAATAACCCCAGCTACTTTCTAAGATTCTTCACATACACTGTTCTCTTCGCCTGGAATGCTATTCCTTAGCTTTGTATGTGGTCATCCTTTAATCTTTGTCATGCCCTTGTGAGGCCTTTTGAGATACATTAGTAATCTATTCCTGTGGAAAAAATAATATTATTAAATTATCCCAATACTTAGCAGTGTAAAAACAAACATCTGGACCAGATGGTGGTGCAGTGGTAAAGCACCACACTCTGCTGGGAAATCCACATGGAAAGCTTTCAGGCCCTTGCCAGGCCCACACTACAGAAGGGCATGACCACAGGAACCAGAACCAGTGGAGTCACTTCAGAAGCAGCCCACCAGAGTCCCCTTTCTAATACTTTTTCCAGTTCGTTAATTTCACACTTCTTTTTTCTTTTTTTTTTTTAATCTATTTCCAGAAGTCACATATGCTCAACAGAGAGAGAAAATGCCCCTCAATGGGATGTGGTTACACTACAATCCCCTTCCCTCCACTTCTTCATTTCATCAGGAGTTGGGGCATGTACACACATACACCCAGTGCTTAACCACTGTCCTACCGAGCCAGCCCATTTCCCATCTATTTCTTTACTTCTTTATAGTCTGATACTTTCTACACAACCAAGTTTTATAAGGACAGGGACCATCCAGCAGACTAATAGTAGCAGCTTCATAAATATTCACTAAAGAAGGGGCCAGCAGATGGCGTAATGGTTATGTCGCTGGACTCCCATGTATCAACCACAGTTCAAGTTCTGGATCTAATAGCTTAAAACTCATGCCAGGCATGTGTGTGTGCATGCCCAAAATCCAGAGTGGAGAATGGAGGAGAAGGGATTATGGTGTGACCACCTGCCCTGGGGTTGATTTCTCACTTTCTGTCTCTCTGGCAAGCACACGCACCCGATAGCAAAAATCTTTCTCTCAAAAAACAAGTCTTGCTTTTTTTTTTCCCCCACTAAATGAGTTCATAAAGGACTGCCCACCATGTGCCAGGCACAGTGCTATGGGCCAGTGGAGGAAAAGATGCAGGTCCTCCTTGAAAGGATTTGAGATGGGCACAACAGGGAATGTCTTTGCTATTTTGTTTTTTTTTAAACCTTACCAGGGATCAGCACT